>NW_009613220.1:8010-23397 GCF_000690535.1 Cariama cristata | reverse complement strand
CCATGTTGCCGAGAAAGATGTTAAACAGCACCAGTATTATTCAGGAAAACTTTCCAGCATTATTCAGGAAAAGTGTAGGCCCAGTACAGGCAAGGGCTATCTAAACTTTCACATACATCCTTCCCCATGGACCCCTGCTCCCTGCCCCATTGGAGGAACTGAGAGATTAGATATCTCACTGAGACCCACTGGAAGGGAAGGAGAAAGCAGCTACAGAAATTTCAATGAATGGGTATAACACAGATTTAAAAGCCTGAATTTTTGGAATAGTCTAATTCATTGCGCGTTGCTGTAAATAGAAAGTAAAATACAATAGACAGTAGGAACATGCATTTTGTGTCATGCATTTTCACTGCATTTCATTTCTCTCTGCTTATTTTGTATTTCCACGGTTTTGTGAACACTTCGCATTTCAGTTTACCAAATTTTTTCCTTCCTTAAACCTTCCTATTCACAAGCACACAACCTCCATTTTTGCAGAGAAGTCTATTTTCTCGCTGTCCTTAAAGAGCTCTAAGAGGCATTTTCCAGGAAGTCAGACGGCACTCTGTGGGCTTGGATATATGTGAGCTCAAAACCAGCAAGCCTTTACAATTGAAGAATTTAACATCTCATCTGTTTGCACAGACAAGAAAATTGCTTACCTTATTTTTCCATTTTCCTCTGCATTGCTATTTTATACAGATTAGCCTAAACAGCAGAAAACTCTGTGCAGTGAATTACAAAACTGTTTTCTAACACAAAGAAACTAAGTCATCAGAATGCTTAATGCAGTTACCTAAACTATCACATAAGATTTGTTCCAAAACTAATATTTGGTAAAATAAAAATATATACGAATTTTAAAGTTTTCCTGAAATGATTCCCAAAATTACGTATACCTATTTGTGAAATCGCACAGAGTTTTGTTTTTTTTTTTCCAAAAGACAATAAAGAATTTGAAAAACTTGAATGAAGATGCAAGTATTGACACTAACATTCACGGTTTTACATTTATTGTATAGTAGCTCACATCACTTGCAGCTAGTGTAGCACAAGATACAGGATTCCTTACGAACGTGTATGTGATAACAGGAAGCACAGTGTAATTATCAGTGAACACAACCTCAAATTTACCATTACTTACTTATTCTGATAATTAATACTTAAATACATTACACTCAATACAGTTTTGCATCATTGCAGAATGAGAATACAGAGCCATAGAAAGTGATCCCATTATGAAATATCCTGGCCACTGTCTTACGTGTTCACAGTAGATACAAAGAAATAACTGATATACTCATATACTTTTATATAGATGTATTTATACACATAGGAATATATATATGCAAATATATGTCACATCTAAGGTGACAAAAGTATATGTATATATAGCTGCAGATGAAAATGTATATATATGCTCATGTGTATACACACACACACACAGACACACATATCTGCAGCTCTATATACACATACTTTCCTCACATTATTCCAAATACTGTTATAAGGAAAGACTATATCTTTCACTAATTAGCTATCAACTTGACACAGGTAAAGCTCAGTCAAACATATCCCATTAACACTGCAACCCAAGCTCTTCCATTTTCCATCCATAAAGATATTTTGCTTATGGTTACTAAAATTACCTAGATTTAATGTCAGTGCTTTAAAATTGCTTTTGTGACTAATGAATTAGATATGCTTATTATTTGCTTACTGTCTTGCTGCTGTTTGTGTGTGAGGTCTAGCAGGAGCAAACTAGGAATTTAATCGTATGTGTTTTTATTACTTTGGAGAGCCTTTAGGGAACTTAATGCACAGGACCAAGCTCGTCAGCATAAGGGAGCATCTCTCCCGGGGAGGAGAGGTAAGGGGATGCTCCCTCATGTGTTCCTACTGGGACATGTAACGACACCAAACTGGGAGTACTGGGACTGCCCACCCGACACAACCAGGAAATTTGGTATCTAAAGCTGGGCCATGGGAAGAGCTTCTTTTATGCCTTAACTTGCCAGTTAGCTTTTGCCAAACATCTACCATCTCCTTCACTTGGACTGAGAGGCTTATGTACCTACTGCCCAGCTGTACGTGCAGCATCCACTGCCGGCCTTGCTTGCTTATATTTGTGTTTGCTTTTACAATATGTGCTCTTCCAAACACTTTAATTCATGTAGTATGAACCCTTCACTGAGGGTTTTTATATTATGATAGAAATATAACTCTGAATACTAAGGTGTTTTAATGGCCAGTCATTTCAGTGGAAACATGTGCTTATTTACACAGCTAGAAAAGTAAGAATAAATTCTGTTATTACTAGGACCAGAAAAGAAAGAAAATCTCAGATATGTTGGATCTGTTAAAAAATCCAGATGTGTATTTCTGATCACTTGCACTTAAGACTTCCATTTAAGATTGAAGTTGGTACATGAACTGTATAATTCTCTTGCATAATTTTTCCAAATATGCCATACATAGCAAACCTACGTCCTAGCCTGCATAGTTAAAAGGACAGTGATTTTATCAGCTGTGCACATTTACTGAGTAAGTGTTTCTGTGATATTTATCATTTATTTATTCTTTAGCCTCAATGACCCAATACTCATTCACTCCACAACTTTTAGTTTCAGAATAACCCTATCTTGAAATCCTCTAAAATGACGCCAGGGAGAAGCTTCAGAAATGAGCTACTAAGCTCAGTTGTGATACGGCCTAAGGGCAGTGAAGGTTTAGGACGTGTAGCAGCAGCAGACTTGCTGAAGGAATGACATTTTTTTTTCTTGGGCACGTGCACTTAGTGGTTATTGTCTGAACAACTCATATAGAACAAAGCAAAACCTTCAAAAGCCTGAGCTTGGATGCATCTACAATTTTTGAATGCTTGAAAACCAGAACAAATCAGGTCTTGCTTTATTAAGATTATGGTAAATACTGACTATCAGCCTGAACAGTTAAATCTACGAGGTGCATTCTTATGAAGAGAGGAAATTATTTACATTCCAGGCAGTTTCTCTTTCGGAGCGCTTTATTAGAATTAGATCCCATCTGTCTAATTGATGTTGGAGGAAACAGAGATGTGGTCCAAAATGTAGTCAGAATTACAAACAAATAATACCAAGAGTTTTACTCACTTTGAGCAACCCACTGACTTTGCAGGTACCTGGGGACAGGAAAGTTTGGTTGAAGGGTCGGTTACTACGTTGAATTTACACATGAAATTAGATTGAGATGAAAGAAGAATACCAGCCATTTAATTATCTCGTTCATGTGTGAGGGGTGCATATTTTTTCCTTTGATTAAAAAACTATCGATCTTAGAGACTTCATTTCAATATTTTATTATATATACACTTTTTTACATAGTATTGCCTAATATTTTGTAATTTATTATGATGTTGAATCAAATTCCTGATCTAAAATTTCACTGTGCACTCAGCTATCTCTTTATGAAATACTGTCCATTGACTCCACATCTAATCTTCCGAATGAGGTACTTAAAGATCCCATTAAAATGTTGATCATGTGAAATAAAGTAATGGGAATTCTTACACTTAACCATATTGTCCTCCTAGATGTTGTTAAATGCTAGAATACCTTGAATAGACAAGGAAAAATATATGCCTAGATAAAGAGAAAAAAAATAATAAAGGCTTCTAAGTGAATTTCTCCTCTTTTACTAAAATGGCATCCTTCTCTAAAAAAATAATGTTTGAACAAATTAATATGAAGAAGAACTCGTTACCAATGCGAGATAAAACAAGTAAATTTTACTATATTTGCAATTCAGTTTTACCTTTAGTAATCATTGCATGCATTTAAAATCCGTATTTATGGTGAATATTAGCCTTTAAGAAGCTTTACAGGGAATGACAGACCTCATTAGCAGACCTCTCTACTAACTTTAATGAAACTACTTTAAAACAAAGTAACCAATTGATTATGCTATAAAAATAAATACATTTTTGCTTTTACCATTTGCTCATTGACACAATATATCACCAGGGAAAACTGAAAAACAGTATAAACATTTTTCAAGTATCAAAGAAGACAGAGAGCCTGGACACTGAGCTTTAAAGAAGTTCACCTGACACCTGACACACTCTTCTCAATTTCATTTGTCTGCAGGAAGAAAATGAAATGACAAAATGCTGTCAAGCCTTGAAACTAGAAAATTGAAAATATTTTTTTTCTGGAAACCCTTTCCATGGAGGGAAAATCAACAGCTCAAACTAAAAAACATAAATAAAAACTCAAGCTAAAGTTTTGATTTTCTGCCTTTTCAAAAACTATGGGTTTTTTTCTTTGGACAGTAATTTCATTTTCTGTCAACTTCAAGCTGAACCTCAGGTATTTTTTGACAAACATTGCTGAAAGAAGATGAGCTCTGCTTTGTTATGTATTTAGGGAAAATAATAAAAACTGTTTGTGTTCACATCAAGGTCTGACAAAGAGCTATCAAAACCTCCAGTCTAGATGTCATATTTACCTGGTGTCAGGTCCTGTTATATGAAAGATCTCAAACATACATCATTTAAATGTGTTAAATAACATAAGTTCAAAGTTCTCTTGAGTCTAAGAGAATCCTTAAAGGTTCTAAGTTTTACTATTGCTGACCACTACATTTTTTACTGTCACTATGGCATTGCATGCAGGTGCTAAAAAATGCAGTCCACCTACAATAGCTTTTGTTGGTGATGGATAGTTTGGCAATTTTACCTGAGATGCAATAAAGTGACTTGAACAATGTTAGGAAACAATCTATTAAGGGAAATTTAGTGTTATTGGCTTTGGTGATGGAAATATTATTGCTATCTACTGCAGCTAAACCAACACTCCCACACTGGACAGATGGTTTCCTTTAAAAGCTAAAAGAAAAAAACCAAAGCTGTTGAGACATTTCAGCTAGAGAAGAAAAATTGCTAAGAAAGAGCTATTAGTTAATGAAATCTATAGAGATATTTGGACACTGGAACTCTTTATATGGAAAAAGAAATTTTATGAGAGGAACTTTGTGTCAGAATGTTATCTTTTTAATCACATTGCTTATTTTTTTTTAAATAATGCTTTAAATCATGTTTTAAAGCCCTTTAGTTTGGTTTCAAGTGAAAATTGGCACAGTTGGTCAGAAAAATAACATTTTCAGTGGATTTATTTATTTAATTGTATTACAGAATGGAAATTCCTAACATCTGAGATTTGAGGATATCCTTTCACACTGATAATTTGATCAAAGCATAAAAGCATATGAAATGTGCTAGTAATGTATTAAGGGACGGATCTATTGCCAAGGAGGTGAAGAGCTCTGTGCGTGCCCTTTTTATAAATTATATTTCTTTCATACAATTGTAAGCAAAATGCTATGAGAGAGTTGAAATGGAATATTTTTTACCTTAATGGAACACATTGGTAAATAATCAGACAAAAAGGGAAAATGCTTTGTTTCAACCCGTTATGGAAATATTTCTATAGATACTATGTTTCATTATTTACCGGTATATTTTAAGTCAATCTTTCAATCTGTTTAAAAGACTAGTTTAATACCCACTAGGTGGCATAATAGTTATTCAGAAGCAAAAATCGGGACTTTGAAACAAAATCTTAACTAGTCTCTCTTAAAGCCTCTGTGTTAGACATGGAAATTACAACCAACCAAATGATATCTATTCCTCGAGAGGGACAGCAGCTAGAGGAAATGTGTGTCATCCAAATATCAGTCTGAATCAAACTAGCAGTCAATTTACCGAAAACTCTGTTTGGTAGCCTAACTTAACTTTCCCCCCCCCCCCCCCGGAATAGACACATCTGAAAGCCCTGGTGGAATTCTATAACTTAATCAAAATGGCTCATTCCAAACTCTGACCCCCCTGTACACATGCTGCCAGGAATTTATAAAGTCTCTGAGAAATCAGTGGTAGCAGGCACTGTGGCTTTCAATGCAAGCAATCGTTCCTTACTCAGATACAGAGAAGTCATTAAATAATGCTCCAATGCTATAATCTTTTTTAGAGTTTGTTTGGAGGGTTGGTTGTGGTTTGTTGCTGTTGTTGTTGTTGTTGTTGTTGTTTGCTTTTTGGAGTTACACAGCAAGATAAATGGAGACCTGCCCAATGAAACCAGTCCTGACAGAAAAGAAGGAGGTGCTAATTAAAAATTTGAGTTATTCTAAATAAGTGCTTACTGGTAACCCTTGTGACAGGGTCCTCTTCCTACTAGCATTCACTGGGTTGCTATTTATTTCTTTGCTTGAATATCTGCCTTTTCTGCCTACTTGAAATCTAACCCAAGAGTTTGAAGATTTTGAAATACAGTCTTAAAAACATCAGTTCTAGTATAGAGAATACACATTCACAAAGCAGTGATTTTATTCAGTGTGCAGGATGGACCTGTCCTAGCAATTAACTGCAGTTGTACAGCAGAGCAGGGGTTTCTTTACGACCCTCTTGCCTTATGGTTGTAGGAGGTATGTTGTAAAGAAGACGCAAGGCTGAGGAGG
This sequence comes from Cariama cristata, assembly GCF_000690535.1. Taxonomy (NCBI): domain Eukaryota; kingdom Metazoa; phylum Chordata; class Aves; order Cariamiformes; family Cariamidae; genus Cariama; species Cariama cristata. Next base: position 16,923 of record NW_009613220.1, on the reverse strand, counting down.
AAAAAGGAAGGACTCACAGTTAAGTTAAATGTGGAACTCAAGTGTATTCCTAATTCTGTCAAAGAGCTTCCACACACTACAGGAGAAGTGACTTACGCAGATCTTGAAAATAACATCACCTTCAAAAAAAGAAGCTAAATTTAGTAACTCACAGGCATTCCTCAACTTTTGTATAGGCAGTTTTGAAAAATGAACAATTTTGAACTATATCTTTGCAGGTTTTCATCTGTAGGCTTCTAAAATGTTAAAATCATTCCATCAACAAAGATGACCATTTTAAAATTCAGCAACCATATATTCATCTACTACACTACAACATTTCTACTCACTATCTGGCTAACAGACCCACGGTACTCTGCACTCCCTCCCTGTTGATGTTTCTGAGGATTCACGCATTCTGACACAGCAAATAGAAAGACACGGAGATATAGTTACATTAGCTGTAAAGGTTGCTATCTAAGTAACAGGATTTTGCTTCTAAAGTAAGAAGGTAAAGTGGAGTCATGATTGTTTGCATTTGCTCTTTCAAGCCTATAAAACCTGCATTTTGGAAACCCATTACAGTCTAGGATAATCAACAAAAGACTTAAAATCAGGAGTCCTAGCTAAATTAGAAGGAAAATGTTTCTCCCAGCTTTGATAGGGTTGTTCAAATGGCAAGCAGAATACGTGACTTCCCAAAAGGAAGTGGAAAACTAGAAGAAAGAGAATCTGCACCTAGAAAAAATATCTCCTGCCCTGAAAGGTCAGAGGGATTTTAACGCTTGAACTAAGAACAGAGATGAATGCTGCATGTGGTTTCGGCAAGTCCCATTGCCCCAAAAAAGAAGTATTAATGCTTCATTAAGTATTAAGTATTTCCTTCCATTCATCTGCCTTTATCTTCCAGCTGCCCCACTTTTATGCTTTGGTTTACCAGTGAGCTGTACTTCCCAGCTGCTGTGGGTCTATCTGACCAATTATTTTCTAGGATCAGAAAAGAATTCCCTATTTGGTTGCCATTCAGGAGGGTATTCTGTTTGTTTGTTTGTTTGTTTTAACCTTTCTTGGCAGTCCTACAGTCACACACGTGGGCAAAAAGCCCCTAGGACTGAGAAGTCTTAATTCAGTAAGTATCTACAGCAATCCGTGGACAGACTCCAGATGAGATAAATGGATTTGAGACTTCTGCTGGCGAACATCAGAGCAAAGGACAAATGGAAACTTCAGTTGCTGCTTTTGGTACCCTACTCTCCCATTTCTTGCAGGAGGAAAGGTTTAGTGTAGCAGGGCCACGGTAGGCTCTGCCTCTTGTTCATCTGCATGTCTTGAGCAACAGCTCCCAGAGATGTTTTAAATTCAATATTCCCAGTTTGCAGGACTTGTGAGCTGGTTCTCTGTGGTGAGAGAGAAGCTTGTACTGTAGTGTCACTGTCTTCTCCTAAAAAACCTACCCTGTGGGCCAGGGGATGGACTTTGGAGAGGAAGAGGTGCAGTTAGGGTCTGCACCCAGGACTGGGGTATTAGGGGAAAAGGGAATCATCAGTATAAACTGCACGTGCCTGCGAATGCTTGTATGTTAAAGGCTCCTGGAGCCCTATATAAAATTTTACTGTACAAATAACAACAATCTGGATAAAGATAAAAGGAACATAGATTATAAAATGCAACGGAAGGAATGGCAGAAGGTAAAACAAGTGAATAGGGAGAGCGTGGTAAAAAGATTATTAAGATGCAATCTGATAACTCCTTATGTGAAGTCAGCACTGGGGCGGGGGAGGGGGGGGGTTTGACGGCAATCATTCCTTTTGGGATAAAGATTCTTGTATCTCAAAGCAGCAATAAAATCACTTGAAATAAAAAGACATTTCCATCAGTTGGAGCAGAAATTCTCTGTCATCAGTCCTCCATTTTCCTACGGTAGCCCTCATGGCTTACTCTGTAAGAAAGTGAGGCTCTTGCAACTCCAGCTATAGTTAGGAGAGGAGTCCAGGCATAATGGAGCGAGGATGTCAAGAACAGCTGGGGCTTGTAACCCCCTTCCACAGAAATAAGCATGTTCAGTGATGAATTATTCAAAATTAAGCAAGAAAAGTAATTGCTTGAGAGCTGCTGGAAAAAATGCCTCTATCCTAAAGAACCTAAATTTTGGTTTGTCACAGCAGAAATACAAAGTCAAAAAGTAGGAAGGGAAGAACAAGGGTTCTGTTAATAATTTCAGAATTTTACAGAGCAAAACGAGTACACAGAGTTGTTTTGGCGTATATTATAAACAAATCAATGTCTTATTTCCCGTATGTGTGACAGCAAAAATGCCAGCACTGACCTTAGTGAAGACAAGGAAGAAGCCACGCTGCCCTCCAGACTTTCAGGAAACCCACACCTTGTGTTAAATAAATGAGTTATTAAAAAAAAAAATAAAAAAAATCCCTCACCCAGTTACTTCAGTTTTACAACATTTCACCTGAGATTGAGATCTGATTGCAGATCCTTGGTACATGAAGAACAGCTCTAAAAAGAGAACCAGGTTTCCAAAGACAGTTTCCAACACTACTGCAGAGCAAGTGTCAGAGCCATTCCACCATGCTTGGTCCTGAAATACTCATTGTGTGGGACCTCTCCGATTCAGTATCATTTTAGGAGAGAAATGAGGCAGTGAAAACTCATGTCTCAATAAAGCAAGAAGATATAAAAATTGACAGACAAGAAAAAGAAAAGCAACTTGCTCCCTGGTCTATGCTCACATCAGTGAACTGCTGTAGCAGAAGAAAGGCAGAGGTAAGCCATGGCTCATCTGATACCCTTGATCCCCTCGGTGATACTGGGAGGCAGCTAACAGACCCAGTCTGGTGCTGGCTGCACTGGGAACTCCAATGGCTCCCTGCTACTGGGGAGGCAGTGGTCGCTGCCAGGTAGCAAGTCTGTGGTATCTTAATAAACCCATGGGCACAAGGGAAATGCACTGTCTGGATTTATCTGTATGCACATGGAGTCCACATCCTGACTGGTTTCTTTATCTTCTCTTTGTAAGAGACAATTCATATTTTAGTGATAACTAATAATTTTCATGGGTCAGTCCAGAAGCCATGTGCAAGGCATATAACCATGTTATTAAGAAAGTGAGCATGTGAATATTGCGTTAACATTTGAAAAACCCTGACCTTCAGGAGGTCAAACACTGTTGCATTGTATGATTATTGCCAGCAATAGCCAGGCAGGACTGAACAGTGTAGGAATGAGCCTGAGCTGCTATATTTATGCACAGTGTTTCTAGAAAAGCCAGATTTTTTTTTTAATCCTTGTAGCTAAAAGGATCCTGCATCCTGAGTTCTGTGCACTTCAATGTATTGCTCTCAGAAGTACAACCAACCAACCAACATACAACCACCGTTCCCTGCTGTGCTTCCTTTGGCAGTGCAGCAGAGCCCAAAGTTGCCGATACACAAAAACTTCTATGTCATAAATCCCTCAGGACTATATAGATGATGAGAAATACCACATCAGCGCTCAGTTAAAACAATATGTATCCCTAGTCTCCCAGGAAGGAAACATTTTGTAGCATTTTAGGTTTTGGTCCAAGAGAGCTCTTGATATTTCTTTCTAAAAATGTTCAAGAGACTTTTGAGGGCATAAAATACAAGATGCTCAAACTCCACCAAAATAAAAATCAGTGTAAACTGGGTGTCCACCCTGTCTCGGCTCTAAAGGCTTATCTTCTCTTCAATATTCGTTATATTGCCAGTTTAACTCTGTCCAAATTGTTTCAATAGCATGAATTCTGAAAGAAGATGAAGTAGGATGAGTTCACTCATCAGGAGGATGTATTGTTCTCCCTTGTAGCAGAAGACAACTGATGTGAATTTGTAAAATTGAACTATAGCTGTGAATAGGAATGCAGAACCCATGTCACTGTAGTATAGTCGCACCAGAGGGGCCAAACAATGACATGGTGGTGCGGTGGTGTAACAGCTGGAAGCAATGTTTAGGGGGTTTTTGAAGATGAGGCAGCTTGGTATCCTTGTCCTGCTCTTAGGTAGATCCAGAATTACTGATTGTTGGCTCCTTTCAGAGACCAAATACTTACGCCAGATGGATCTCTGCTTCTTAGGATTGCACAACCAAAATAATGTTTTAGGGAGACATAAAACTGGAACTTTTTATCAAACCAATGTTTGCAATTCTGAGCAGAGAGATAACAAACAACACTGTTCTGGTCCCTGAATACAGTTGTTTTAAAACAATAATGTATGTTCCTTAACATCATTAAAAATATGCATTATTTATTAATTTATTTATGTTTTAAAGGTGCATTTGGTCTACATAAGGTCAAAACCAGCTATCGTGTATGGGTGCCTCCAGTAGTGACAAACTCCATCATATCAGGTTTGAAGGACTATTACAGGGGAAAACTATGGTGCATCAGTCCAGGTATAATGACATCTGAGGGTGCTTTTATTATTTACTTTGTGTCTACACCACTGAGTATGAAGGATTTAATTGAATTGCTCTATCATCAGTATAGCACACAGCAGGATTTTCTAGATTTTTTTGCTGTATTGTGAATTTATCATCAAAATGGTGCTGGATTTCCCTGCCATTCCCAATACTGTGTGCCAAAAATACATTTTCTAACTAAATGGGTAATGAAAATTCAAGCATTGGGGTACTTACCCATCACTGAAAAATACCTATTGACTTTGTATAGGCATTTAGCATCCCGTGTCTCTAGCTTTTTAAAAAATCCTACCCTTAATCAGCGAACTTGGCCCAATTTCAGAGATTCAGATTATCTGCATTTCTACTGAAGTTAGTGATAAATTATGAATTCATACAGGAATTCCAGGATCTTAAAGGAAGTAATACTAACTTAATTACTGACACTTAATAATGTGATTTGTTGCCAGAGAACTGGTAAGACTTTCAAAAGGCAAAATGCACCCACGAGGGACAGTTCTGAATCACAGTCACTCTGCTATGTATTAATATTTACCTCAGCTTTTGAAATGGAGAAGAGTGTTTAAATCTCACTGTAGCCTGTTTTGATCTGAGCTTGCTTTTCCAAATGTCTCTGTTGCCCCATCAATCCCTCTCGCTCATCTTTATTGCTGTTTCACGAGGTTTCCAGCTGAAAATGTAGCCGTACAGTCAGTATTCTCCAAGCTCCAGTTTATTAGTGAATACCAATAAGCTGTGACTCTTTAGGACTCATGTAAATCGATCAATATTCCCATGCTGGCTGTGCTTTCAACTGCAAGAGAAACATTTCACATCTGCAGCTGCAGCATATTAAAACTCAAAAATGAAGGGTTTGATGGCACTTGCACATTTCTGCCCTTTCATCTGTCCTTCATCACTCATTTACTCACAGGAGGAAGTAAGTGACTTTTCCTGCCGAGGCAGAGGTAAATTGTGTCAGACAAGGGCACAAAAAAAAAAAGGTTCATCAGTGTACCAGAGGAAACAATTTCTGAGATGCAAAGTGTCAGCAGAAATAAGAGTTTCTACTGTTTCACTCCCATGACCTTATTCAAAAAGGTGTAATAAACTGCATAGCTTTTTGCTATTAGAAATAATTTTCAAATTATAGGACTTAGATGAACCAATGTTTCACTAGAGCCTCTCTACTCATCAATACTTGTTTTTCCTTTCATAAAAGAGAAGGAAAGCTTTTCTGAGAAATAGAAATAAAAAAGTGTCTTCTACTTGTAAAAATGTGACAGTTGGAAAATAATAAATGCTGGCGTAATTGGAAGTCATGTCCTTAATTCCAGTGCTGGAAGATTTCACACTGAGTTTATTTCAACACATTTTGTTTGTAATTTCAACTTCTTTTTTTCCATTTGAGTAATTTAGCACATTTGCAAAACTTCTCACTCGTTATTTTGTAGTTTGGAAAAAAAAAAAAAGATTAAAACAAACCCTAATATTTCTTAGACTGCAAAATTTGGCTGTTGGAGGAAGACAAGCTGGAGACATGAATACACATGGAGGTTTGCTGGCATGGTCAAAGAGAAGGTCAGCTGGAAAGGGGGGGGGGCACCTTTAACCCCTAATGGAAGAAAGAGAGATACTGGTATCAGAGGAGGGAAATGGAAGACATTTAAAGCTCCAGCCATAGCATAGCCTCTAGTACAGGAGACTTTCAGGGAACGATGGGGATGTGGCTTACAGGGAGCTCACAGTCAAAGATTCAGGGATTTTGTGCTTTATACAGTTCACAAAATCTCTAGAGCTAAAACCATGTTTGTGAGCCCTCGTTACCCCAAGGAGATGAAAACGGCTGGGATTTTATTCTCTGTGTGTGCCACCCCCCCAGGTATGAGGGTATGTGGCAGGGTCTCAGGTGTGCGATGTGAAGGTTCCTGAGTACCAACTTCACTGTGCTGGCAGTTGGCTGTGGTTTATCCAAAGAGCAATAAAGCTGGTAAAGGGCCTGGAGAAAAAGTCTTATGAGGAGCAGCTGAGGGAGCTGGGGTTGTTTAGTCTGGAGAAGAGGAGGCTGAAGGGAGACCTTATTGCCTTCTACTACTACCTGAAAGGAGGTTGTAGCCAGGTGGGGATTGGGCTCTTCTCTCCAGTAGCTAGCGAGAAGACAAGAGGAAACAGTCTCAAGTTGTGCCAGAGCAGGTTCAGGTTGGATATTAGGAAGAATTTCTTCACTGTTAGAGTCGTTAGACATTGGAACGGGCTCCCCAGGGAGGTGGTGGACTCACCATCCCTGGAGGTCAAAAAACGTTTAGATGTGGCGCTTCGAGACATGGTTTAGTGGGTTTAGCGGGCATGGTGGCATCAGGTATACAGTTGGACTTGATGATCTTTGAGGTCTCTTCCAACCATAATCATTCTATGGTTCTATCCAGGTGCTCTGCTGGGTCCGGATGCTGTGCAATAAATATCACAAAGTCACTTCCCAGGAACAGCCCTCATAATACAGCAGGTCAGAGTGGACTTGAGACCATCAGTAATATTTATTAGTTTTTTTTTATTATTTATTCATTGAAACTTCTAGGCAGAAATCAAGCCACCCAGAAGAACAGGAGATCAAACCTGGAAGCTATGAATCTAAGTAACCAAATCTCAGCTGATTGCACTTCCAGTGCCTTACTGCAGTCAGAGGCAGGGAGCAGCAGCCATAATCTCAAGACATAGCACTGCTAACAAAACATAGGGGGATAACTGATATGCACGCACACAGGGCAGGATTCTGGGATGCCTCATTTTAGCAGTAATTGCAGAACTAACCCATGAGGCTTCCCCTTTACTACCCTTTCCCTTTACTATATATCATTCATTTTCCTGGCTGCATCAAGTATTTGATCATCTCCCAGTCTGATTCATATCAATATAATAATCTTTATTCATAACTGTTTTTCAAAAAATCAACATTGATATTAAATAGGAATGTCTTATTGCAAACTCAGGGAATCTACAAAAATAATTTCTCCATTAGAAGGTTTCTTCAAGGCAGATTTTTCCATTAAGTAATTTTCACTCTAAAGTCCACTTAACTTTAATTGATAGAAGTGAAATGCAAGCAAATTCAGACCACTTAATTGTCTAGTATGCACATATTAGAATTGGATGGCAACCAGGTTCTTCTTTCTTTAGGAATTAGGAAGTTACTTTTTTTCTTCTAACATGTAAAGAAATTTCCAAATAACTCAACAAACCATTTTGGTTCCCTTGAACTTGTAAAAACCAGTTCTTAAGTCAACATTTTCCAATAAGAAGACCTATATTTACTTAAGTACGGAGTCCCTTGAGTGTGCATGTACACACACAGATGCAATGCTGTGTGGTTAAAGAAGTCAATAGACTACACTGGGCTCTGTTCCTAGTGGGAGTCATCAGTGTGTCATTCTGCAAGTCACTTTAATCCCTCATTTTTATAAATGGGTATAAAATCCATTTACTTACTCGTGATGTCCAAGTCCCAACTGGATTATTCTGTAAGACATATTCATGCCCTCAGAAGAAAACTCCTTAAAAGCTAATAGGAAATAGCTAATAGCTATTTAATTTGACCTTTATCTTAAAGCTAGGTAAATATCAAACCTTAGTTTGCATGTCTAGATGAAATTTGATTTGAGAAATCCAAATGGAATAGCGATACTTTCACAGCTCTCGAGCGATGCCATCACACCCAATTAGAATGGCCACTCAACAGGACCCCAACTTTGCTCCCTTTACTCACGTTCAGCAGCGTGGACACAGATAGTGCAAACCAACTGAGTGGGGAAATTCAGGTCATTCCGCGTTGTGAAAAGTTGCCATCAACTGAATTAATAAATTGGTACTTATCAGCTCAATTTTACGCGACTTTCCATGATCTCTCTGTGCCTGCTGTTAACCAAAAAACCCTGAAATCTAATTGACAAGGGAGGTCACATTGGAGGCCCCCACTGGCTCTGAGTGCAGACCCTTGTGTTCAAAGGCTTCCTGGCCTGACTCATCTCTCCTCATCAGGCTTCTCTTCAACAATTTGAGTTCTTCACTCCCAGGCTGCTATGCACTATCATGCTCTTAATAGATTTGGATTTAGCCTTTTAAACAACAAACAATCCTGATTTCTTTTTAATAATTCTGTTCTTCTGTTTGCAATAAGATGTTCACCCTGAGGTTCCTTATATCTGTGTTAATATGTCTTTTCTGCAAATTTATATTGATCTCTTATTTTTCTTTCAACTTATTTCCATCCATGCAAAACAGGAATAAAAACCTACTGTTCTTATTAGTGATTTGTTCTAACAAGTCATAGATGCAAATAAGGTCATAAAGTGTAAACTAGCAAAGAAGGATTATTTTTCGTATAAAAATGATATTAAGCCTGACTCATAGTAAATGAAGGACAGCATTTATGTCTTCATTCAAAATGCACTCAACAGGAAACAATAATTTCCAAATATGCTTGCCTATATAGAAGTGTTTGTTTCC
>NW_009613220.1:0-7979 GCF_000690535.1 Cariama cristata | reverse complement strand
CTACAAGTTTAGAATTGTAGCTCACAGAATGTATTCTGAAAAATTCATTAATAATCTGCATCAAAACTTCATAAAAGATGTAACACACCAAAATTGTTTGCTATATTTTCCATATTTTAACTACCCAGCAGGAAAATAATGATCTGCAAGCTTATTTTCTATATGCTTGGGTGATATTTGACCTTCTGTGCAAGCCAAGATCTGAGTGAATGTGGGATACACATAACAAACTTAACTTTTTTCCTTTTCCTTAAAGGAATTGGTAGCATATATCCACTAGCTTTTTTGCAATCAGAGAATGATGAGGACAACTGGTCATGTAGCAATTCACCAGTAGCCAAATAGAGATGGTTTAATCCTGAACTATGTGTAGCAGTCAGGGATTAGATGGATGAAAGTTTGAGTGCTGGAAACCAGCTGGAGCACTGAGAAACATTCAGCTCCTCAGTGCTCTGCAGCTCAACCCTACAAATACCCTCTGCGCTGGTCTGCGGGCTGAGGTAGCTGCATCCTCACTGCCATTCATCCATCCTCTGTGGGTCAGCAGGGTCTTGCTCGGTCTGTCAAACTTATAATTACATTATTATTTTTTACAGGCTGTATATATCATTTGCAATCAGAAGTTTGCATGGAGGTCTGTTACACAGCTATACCATATATAAATATATATGAAAAGAAAACCAAACCAGAGGTTGACTTTGGTTTCTTGCCCAGACCTGCCACTCTAAAGATATTTCAAGTATTGTTAAAAAATAAATTCCGGTGTATTACTCGACAGTTGTTTCCCACCTAATTTTGACTACGTGCAGGATTCCCACATATTCTTATATCTGTAGTCATGTCTGATAGTCTTGTTCCAAGATTTTTATATGTGTTCCTTCAGCAACAGTTTTAGGAAATTATTATTGCCAACTGATCTGCTGAATTGTTATTCAAATTACCACACAATCTTATATATTGCTGTAGGTTGGTCAAGAATAAGGTTTCTCTGGAGATCAAACCAAACCAAATCATTTTCCAAATCAGAGCTGCGGTGACAAAACCATAAAACCTTTAAAACTTTAAGGGGGAGCACAATAAGTTTCTGAAGAGAATTGTCTGATGGAAACAGGAGTGTGGATTAGATAAGCCATGATGTAACCCTCAGACTTGTGATCCTAATCAAAATATGGTTTTCATTCAGAAAAGCATTTAAGTTCTTCATGCATGCACGTTCTTAAATCCAGTTAAATCTGCTATAGATTTGACGTGCCTAAATCTACTGTGTTTGTAGAGAGTATGTTTTCTGTAAAGATCACACACAAAGTCATGACTGATATCTGAAGAATAAAGCAACCTGAATGTAATGTTATGCAATTTTAAAATTAAACAAAAGAATTTGATTGATATGTGGTTTTTACACAGGCGCTTTTAAGATTCCAAGGAAATAAATCCTGCTGATATTCTGTTTTACTGTTGACATCCATCAGAGTGTCTTTAAAACATTGTGCTTTATAAAATATTGGAAATTTATTATATAAAGCTCCCAACAGCAGGGTGTAACATATTCATTGTTTCACTCTCTACCAATATTTGGACTTTTTCTCTAACTGTAGAAACACTCTACCCCACACATCAAAATGGTAAAAAACCCCAGTGAAATAACAGACTTATCATTCATGACCTGACATATTTCCACCAGCCTACAGCACAACTGATCTTAATCTCATTCAGTAGATTGTACAGGTTTTTTCTTACCCTCTCCTGTAGTTCATTAGGGACTGGAAAAGAATATTAGAGGAAAAGGTAATTGTTGAAAAAAGAATTGAAAAATTTACTTCTTTTTGCTGAGGACCAAACTGTGACCATTTAGTAGCCCTGACAACAAATATGGCCTGTGGATCACTTTGCCCTTTCAATTCCAGCCTCTGTGAATGGCCAGCCAACATGTACACGCTAAGGAGCTGTTCCTCTGCACCACATCCTCTCCTGACTATTTGACGGCAGTTTGCTTGAAATAGCAAAAGGAAGGAGATCTCCTGAACCAAATATAGCTGCTTCTTACACAATCACTGCACGAACCCAGTGGAGGTCCTTTAATCACCTCAGCCATTGCATGGCTGCCGGATGACAAGATATACTGAACAGAGAATTCAACAAATCATATCCAGTCAACGACTGCTTTCTCAAATACCACAAAAAACCTCTCCCTCATAATTTCAGTAGCTTATCTGAAAGGTATTGGTCCCACATCTCCAATGTAATTGACGTCTCAGATGAAATAAATGCCTTGAACTTACAGGAAGTCTGGCTGCTTCCAGACCTCAGTGTGGAAAATGTTTTCTCTCTGACTTTCAGTATTACCTACTTCTACTGAAGCTCTTTAGAATCTACAATCTAATTTACATATAACTTTGTGATTGATGGCAGAGCTTCAAAATGGTACTTTATGAACTACAGAAAAAATACTGGCTACAACTAAAGATAGTTGTCATTTTTTTAGCTCAGAGAAAGTATATTTTGTTTCCAGGTATCCCTCAGGCCATAATTAATGAATGTCTTCAGGCAAAGGGAGGGTAATATGCACCTGGACTTCTAAAACGGTAGTTTGAAAAACAAGTTGTAGAGTTTTTCCCAGTATTCTTCATGAAACTGCAAAAAAGTATATGGATTTATCAGTGTAAAAATGGTACAAAGACATGACTTTGAGCAGAGAAAGCTTTGAAGAAGATTCATTTGGTAGAATGGTTGGAGTGGCTCAGGACAGACCATGGGTAAAACTGGGCATGTGAAAAACCCTATTTTTGTTCAGAGGAACTGTTCCTTTTTTTGGTTGGAATGAAAAGTCAATAGTTCAAATTCAGAAGTTGGGTTTTTTTTTTTAATTTGGAATCCAAGCAGGTTTCATTTTGACAATGTAGAAAAATTATTTCAGTGTCAAAATATTTTACTTTAATAATGTCATGAAGTGTTTTAAAGATTTAAATTTTAAAAATTTCAGTAGTTAATTAATTATTAGTCTACATAATGCATTTAGACCCTTCCACATCTAGAATTGCAGTAGAATTGCTATATTCCAAAGAAAGTCTTTCATTTCTTGAAAAATGCATTAAGCAGTGGAAACTGGTGTATCTGAAGCTTTCTGGCCAACTCTATCTGTAAGACTTATAGATGTGAAGTTTTCTGTTACTCCTCTGAGGTGCAGACACAATCTCATTAAAGTACATTAAAGTACATTTCTCATTAAAGTACTCATTCAAAGTACAGTTTTTCTGAGTTTCTTTTTTAAAAGGCTTTGTATCAAGCGTCAGATATTTTTCCATCAAGCACTACTGCAGTACTGACCTAAAAGTCTTTGCAGGAGGCGCAGGAGAACAAACTGAATTACAAGAAGACAGTGGGTCTCCCTTGGTTCTCTAAATGGTATACATGCCCAAACTGAAGGAATGATTCAATAGCACTCATTTTTGATCCATCTGAAGAATTAGAAGAACCATTACCAAAGGAATTAAAGTATCAACACACCAAAGATATGAAAGAAATCTCTGACACGATATACAGGAGTAAACCATTAGTGACAGTATCATGATGCTGTCCAGTGCCAGAATCAGATATAACGTTATGCTAATTATACACGTATGTTTTTAGAAACCATTAACATGTGGTATATGGCATTCAAGTATTGGCCTACAACTATGACTCATACTCACTCACATCATTCTCATTTGGATTATAATTAAAATCAAAGCTTTCAAACCTCAGATAACTAGTTGGAGCTGAAGTTTTTCCAAAGTCCCAGACTTTGAGGGGATGAATTAATCAATTTTTAAGGAGAAAGATGTTAAAGTGATAATTTTAAAGCTAAACTTCCAATACGTCCAAAGAGGGGATTTTACCACATGGCCTTTTGAGAAAGGAGGGAGTGGTCCCACCCAACATCCCTAGAACTGCCAAGGGTCAGGCCAACCATCCAGTGTAGCAGTCAATGTTTTTCTTTTCCTAGTTCTGACAGTGATTTTATGACTTTGAAACTAAGTTCCTCATGAAATCCTTTCAAAGGTGCTAAGACTGGTTTTCACCCTGAGCTATTGGCTATTGTTTATGAAAAGTGCCTAGAAGTCCAGAACATCAAGGCCAAAGATGGCTCAATGTGAACATCAAACTACAGACTCACATAAACTTTAAGATCTTGGCTTTTAACTGTTTTCTGCCTTGGTTGATCTATAAAAGTAGAAAAATAAAAAAGCATCCATTTAATTGGCAAGGCTATTCTGAACAATTTATCTACAAGTGATAATTATTTACAAGTGCACTGAGTCTATGTAATTAATTTTTTGTTTCCTAAACTCTCAAAGATTTGTTAATGTGTCTTTCATATCTTAGTATCTCTAAAAACTGCAAACTACTCTTTCTAAGCAAACACAACAAATAGTTCCATATGGATTGAAAAATCTTATCATAAAATCCAGCACTTATAACGAGCAACATCATAGAAGTCATGCATCACCTTTTGCAATGAAGCAAGGTGTTACATGGGCAACTTTTTAAAGGAAATTAATGCTGCAAATATCGTGGCAGGGGTTTTTTGGCAGAACACATTTCCTACCAAGGGGCAACTGCCCAGGTCCTTGAATTCCCTGCTCATCCATACTTGGCAAGTTTGATAGCTCATGGTGTTGGAGCTCTGCTTTATATCCAGGAGGAAAACTCAGACTGACACAGTTTTGTTTTCCTGCTGCTGCAAGGCAACCCTGCCCTGGTGTCCGGCCACCTCTCTTGGTGGCATGCAGACAGCCCAAAACCCTTCCCTTGTGCTGCTGAGTCGCAGAAATATGGTCTTGAAGTGAAACAGGCATATCTTTACCTAAGGCATGAAGGTGTAACTCAAGCATGTTCTGGAACATATCATGGACCTCTAAGCACAGCTTTGCAGATGCCAGTGATGAAGCGACATGAGTTTTTTTGCAGGCAGGAAAGGGCGTAAGGGGACAATCACTGCCACACTCGTGCCAGCAGTGCCTGGCCCTGTTTCTGTCAGCCAGAAAAATTTTACAGGAAAGCATCAGATTTGGGCAGTCTGATACTCAGGTAGGGTCAGTTGGACTGAGTCCAGAGGAGGTCACAAAGATGATCTGAGGGCTGGAGCACCTCTGCTGTGAGGACAGGCTGAGAGAGTTGGGGTTGTTCAGCCTGGAGAAGAGAAGGCTCCGGGCAGACCTGAGAGCAGCCTTCCAGTACCTGAAGGGGCCGACAAGAAAGCTGGGGAGGGACTTTTGACAAGGGCATGGAGTGACAGGACAAGGGGAAATGGCTTTAAACTGGTAGAGGGAAGATTTAGATGAGATATTAGGAAGAAATTCTTCCCGGTGAGGGTGGTGAGGCAGTGGCAGAGGTTGCCCAGAGAAGCTGTGGCTGCCCCATCCCTGGAAGTGTTGAAGGCCAGGTTGGATGGGGCTTTGAGCAACCTGGTCTGGTGGAAGGTGTCCCTGTCCATGGCAGGGGGGTTGGAACTGGATGGGCTTTAAGGTCCCTTCCAACCAAACCAGTCTATGATTCTATGATTATGGTTCCAGTTCAAATGGCACTGGAAGTTTGTCGGAGCAGAGTCAGTTACAACTGACTGTGGTTGGTTACATACCCACATACCTTTTATTTTTCATTAATTCTTTGGGTTTAGGTTTAGTTTCTAAGTTTAAATTAATGGGAATAAATGTACCTAGCATGTTTAAAAATTTGAACACTTATTACTCACCTAGCAATTTATTTTGAAGCCTGATCTTACACATGAAAAGTTTTAAAAAGTGCCAGACCATTTCCAGAAACTGCAGATTTAGTATCAAAGCCCCTCATTACACCCACTCCCTTAGTTCATGGCCTTCATGGACCAAACTTTGGACCTCATCAGTCCATGATTTTTAAAAAAGCTTGGTTAAGTTTAAACCAGTTTGTTCCTAAGCAATGGAAGAAGACATCATTCCTCAGTAAAAACTATCCCTCTGCCAAACTCTATGTTTCACTTTTCCAATTTGGCAGTAGATATGTACAAAACAGACCACTAGTTTGACTCTTGCCCGGGATCAATATATCGTGCATTTATGCATTTATACAGACACATACACACACTCCAATTTACTTAAACAAATAGGTTTGGGAAAGTTTAAAGTATATCCTAACATGAGTGAAGAGAGGACAGTTTAATATATTGATTATGGGAATTATTACTACCGATGCCACTATAATGCATATGTACATTTACCAGCAAGATTGCCTCTTTTCTCTGAGACCACATCTTTAACTCCTGCTAACAGCACTTTATTATCAGAGACAGGTTAATCAGGCTGGGCATATCAGTTAGGAGTGAAGACATGCATGTGAGAGTATCTGTGTTCATATGCAGACAACTCTTGTAGAATGTCTACTTAGTGATTATTGAATATTCATGAAACTAGAACAGAATGGTTATCCATTTTTTTTTATGGTTGGCATAATTTTCTTGTACTATTTATACACACCAGATTTTCTTTTTTCACAGCCGTTTTTTACAAGACACGAGTGAAATGGGATGAAACTAGGAAGAGAAATCAAAGACTCCAAAGATCTACTACATGTAGTCATCCAACTACAACTATTCTGTGAGCAACACAATATATATAAGCCAGTTTCTACTACAGCATTTATTGGTTTTCTGTGTCTTTAAATGAGAGGAGTAAATTCTTTGTTTTTTTTCCTGTAGCACACAGTTAGCTGTCTCCCCTTCTGAGAAGGCAGGCTGCACTGGGATTCCTTATTTGCTCCCTGAAAAATTATTCCAGAGTATATTCCATCCAGGTACAAGAGGTGCATTGGCTGTTGAGAAATAAATGGCTTTGCTCAGTTCATTACTTTTCAAGCCACTGGTACCTCTCTCAGCACTGGTATCGCACGTACTGACTCAGGGAGAGCAGCACCTGGAACTGCAACTCTGCACAACAGGGAGGCAGCAGCTTTTTGCAGTTTCTGTCCTTTCTGCGCTGACCACCTGGTGCAAGATTAGTAATAATCATCTAACCTTGAATACAACTTCAGCAACTCTGAGAAAGAAACAATTTACAGCCCCAACTTCCTCCTTCACACTTAGACTTGCAGTTGCCTGAGTTGCCTAATTTTATTGCACCAGCTGTACTACACTAAGCAGAACCTGTAATTCCCAAATACCTACTACTTGGAATAAATTTAGGAGTTAGGCTGGGGTAGATTTCCTACTATATTCTTTTAATGTTCCTAATTTGGCTGATGAGGCTCTCCTAGGTGGTAGTGGAGATTTATACAAAGGCTAGCAGCCTTCTGTTCCTTTTATAGAGTGCCAAATGCTAAGGCTGTTTGCTGGAAGCAAACAGATAAAGCAAGCACCAAGAGAAGTGCTGCCGGTGTCCTGTCCCCTCTACTTGAACACATCCTTTAGTTTGTCCCAGTTTCTCCTTTACTTTGTCCTCTGCCTCTGTATCTCCATCTGAGATCTCCAAGGGCTCTTTAAGGCTGTGGATGTCATCTACCTAGACTTTAGTAAGGCCTTTGACACGGTCTCCCACAGCATCCTCATAAATAAATTGCTTGGTCGTGGATTAGACAGGTGGACTCTTTGATGGGTAAAAACTGGCTGGATGACCAGGCCCAGACAGTGGTGGTCGATGGAGTTGAATCCAGTTGGTGGTCGGTCACTAGTGGTGTTCCCCAGGGCTCAGTTTTGGGACTAGAGCTGTTCAACATCTTTATAGATGATCTGGATGAGGGGATCGAGGGCACCGTCAGTAAATTTGCAGATGACACGAAGTTAGGTGGGAGTGTTGACCTGCTGGAGGGTAGGAAGGCTCTGCAGAGGGACCTGGACAGGCTGGATCGATGGGCTGAGACCAACAGCATGAGGTTCAACAAGACCAAGTGCTGGGTCCTGCACTTTGGTCACAACAAACCCCCCACAGCGTTACAGGTTGAGGGAAGAGTGGTTAGAAATTGGTCAAGCA
>NW_009613219.1:0-8538 GCF_000690535.1 Cariama cristata | reverse complement strand
CATAATGATTCTATGATTCTATAATTCTTTCATATTAAAGCTTCCTGAGACACTGTTTGCAGAAATTATGGTTAAAAAATTAGTGGAAAGCTTTCTGCAACAAAATACAGTTCCACTGAAATCAAAATGTGTCTTTACATTATGAGAACATTGTTTCAGAGAAACTGTGAGGAAGGAGATGGATGAAGCGATGAAGCTCTGACAATATTTTGGCATTCTCTTTGGATACTCGGAGTGAAATGTTTTGAACATTTTTTTGAAGGAACTGTTCAAAGCTATGCTTGTTACTCTATATTGTAATTTTAAAACAAAATTTGAAATCTAAACATTTCAAAACATTAAAAAAGTATGATTTTGAAGAGATCATTCTAATACTTCAGATTTGTTATAATTTTAAGAAAACAGACAGAAATCCTGAAATGACTGTGGAGTGTTGATACTTCTGCATAGTATCACTTCCTAGCTGCTTCACAACTGTGACTGATCTCCAAATCCCAAAGTGCTCAAACGACCATGCTCCAAATGGTAGCAATCTTTCTTTCCACACTCTTCTCTATGTAAATAGAAATGACTGGAGATATATGTTTTCAGTTCTGTGACATTAGTTTATCTATGACAGTAGCTTTTCTGACTTCACGCCCGTTTTGTTCTATATCTGCTCTTTTTGCTTCTTCAAATAAAATTGACAAAACACCACAGGAAATAGATTGGAGATTATTAACTAAAGGAAGTCAAGTGAAGTGGTGCTCAAAAGGTCTGTATTCATACATCATTTATTTCTGAATTATTTCTGAGAAATTCATGATTAAAAAAAAAATAAAGCAGATTAAGGCTGTGGTTGAAGAAGAATGATCAACTTCTATATTCCCGTGTGAGGTGACAATCAGCTATTAGCCCTCCAATTTTAATGGTCACTGTGTCTTGGTTTGGGGACAACATACACTTTAATTTCTACCTTTTATGAAAATAATATTTAGGCAGTATATTTTCTCATCTAGTGACAACAACCTACTTGACTGCCATGATGGCCCACCAGCATTATGCAGCCCATGGGAGGAGAACCACTGAGTTACTCATTGATGTGGCAAGAAAGACACAAGAAATTGTGGACCTTGTTTGGACCAGCTGCATGATCCTGGACCAATATCACTTGATGGAAAACCTTTTGTGACTGCAGCAGAGTCACACTTGTGCAATGTGAGTTCAAAAGAAGTTGAAATAATATTTACTAAGGAATGGGGAGCATAGACTGCAACTGTTTGCCCAATAAAACAAATTCAATATCTGAATGAAACTGGAAAATATAATCAATATTAGTCTAGAGAGAAAAGCAGCAATAATCTTATAGGTCATTGAAAAAGGTCTAGCTTTGTTAACTTTCTGGTCATACTGCAAGGTCATCTACTTTTCTTCCATTCTTCTCTGTTAAAAATCTTGAGGAGGACATAGATTGAGCTTGCTATCCCGCAATGCTGACCTGTTATTTTTTGTCTCTGTACTGATACCATTATTTCATAGTAAAGAAATTATTTCATAGGAATAAGTTTACAGGCCTGACTACAGAGGAACAAGGAATACAGCACACTGGTTTTACAGAAATAAATGAGCACATGGAATAGATCCACATCAGTAAAAATGCAGACTAGTGGAAACGACAACTTCAAGATCAAATGTTCAGGGAAACTGGGCACAGATTTACTATGGTTTTTAACTATGTGGCAACATTCAGAGAAAAAAGGGAGACATTTCTCCAGGAAAGGACTGGTAATTCTCAACTGAGATAGCAATGTAAATGCCCTAGAAACACCCATCATATGGACAGTGGAAGGGTAAGACTTCCTGTGGCTAAAGGAGGCAAAGTTAAGAGGTCATAGGCAAACTCAGTGATCTAGACATGTTTCTTTCCTACATCTGTATGTTCAGTATGATTTTACCTTCCCAGTTTTCTATGAAACTTGGCATAATGCATGTTATTTATGAATGTTTCTTTCTTATTTCTGGTCCTTCCCTCTACCTTGAAGTGAATTGAATTCTCCTGAGGCATTTTGAGATCTAAGAACCTAGCTGAATAGTACATTTCATCCTTAAATTCAGAGTCAAATGTGGATTAAAAACTCCTGTTGGAAGGTCTTCAGCTCCTGGTAGATCTTTCTTTGAGAGAGTATAACAACTTTAGAATGGCATGAATGACACAGTGCAGATATTCCAGAAAATGGAAATTTGAGAAGATAAACGCCTTTGGCTTCTTCAAGAACAAGAAGCAAAGCTGCTCATGGGATGCTTGACTGGAGAGTAGGGACATGAAGAATGGGGGAACAGAGAGCTGAGAACATGAAAGACCACTGAGAGTATGGGAGGAAAAAAGAAAGAAATATCAAGCTGGAGTAAAGAGGATGAGGTAGAGGAGAGGTTATACACAGTAGCACAGGTTAACAATGACTAAAACTTGAAATGAGCATAAAATGATCATATGTTAATTTAAGGAGATGCATTCTAATTCTTTATCATCATTAGAAACAAAGATGCCAAAGAGGTGTCAAATACTTAGTCTGTTCAAGAAAGAGAAGAAAATGAGGATAAACTACTGTTTTAATTGAATCTCTTTTCAGTCTTGAGCATGACTGTCACTAAATCAGCTAAGAAAGTAGAAATTTTTTTTAGATACAGGAGTAAAACTTATTATTCACTGCTCTTGGAACAAAAGGACAAAATATCACATATGTCATCTTATCTATGCAAAGTTTAGATTACAAACTTTTATTTGGGTGTATGAGGCATTTCTAATGTTTTGTGACCAACAAGTATATTGCCTGTCTATTTAGGTCCTTCTGCAGAGTATCTGTCACTGACTTTATATTTAACCACCATGGTTTTTCAAAAATGGCGAAGTATGAATGACAAGGTGCAAAGTTTCAAGTTTTTCTCTTAGTATATTTTGCATGCTAATAGTGGAACAGGCATGATGCATTCCAGTTTTGAAGACAGGCTGCATAAGAGATCAAAAGCACAAAAAAATCAAAAATAATCAGACTGAAGTAATTTTTTCTGAGTGATGGCTGCAAATAACAGGTAAAAGTGAAGAAATGATTCATTGGCAATACATCTTTTCTGGTGCCATGTGAATACAGCAAGTACAGATGCACAACAAAGCTATATACTGATTACTTTTTTAAATACTTTTTAAATCAGACCAGTTACTTTGCTTGTGTAAATAGGAAATACCTGATTTTAAAAACTCATCTAAACCAGAAGGTTTGCAAATGGGTTCAGATAATCTTTCCATTCTCTCAGCACAAAATTTAGATGCAGTAGATGTTGTAAAGAATGTTGAAGCCATCAATAACCACAAATATCCCCGCTGTGTTTTCTGCCCTGCTTGGATTCCAAGCAGTTAAAACCTTTTTGAAAGTACACCATGCTTCCAAATGAAGGTTTCCATACTGAGTCTTGAAGAGATCTAAATGTGTCATTTAACATAATTCCTCATCTGAAGCTGAGCTATCCGTGGCGGGTACGGTAACTGCCTTCTAGTCACTGAATGTTAATGTAATGTGCAGTGGTGCCATTTGGAAATTTAACTTGGAGTCAACTTTCAATAAGCCATTTCTTCTTTCTGATATGAAGGTTTTCTTTCAAAATGGACCTATTTGTGTAAATTGCAGGCAGACCTGTTTGGAGTCTGACTGTTTTACACAGTTGAGGGAAAGCAGGCTACTGCTTTTTATGGAATGAACTATCAGGTAGCTACACATTTGACACAGAGTGCGCTGAGTTATCAACTTTCTCCAAGGGCAATCATATATCTTGTGTATCCAGAGCCAAATTATATTTGACATTTCATTTAAAGCCTAAGACATCCTGATGCTAAAGCAGAGAGTGAGTGGTAAGAGTAGGAGGGAGTTCAGTTCGACTGGATGGATGTTTCTGTTCCTGTCCTACTTCTCTGGGTTGTAGATGAGGTCTAATTGCGTACCATCACCCTATATTTTAGCCAGATGGAAATCTCAGATTTAATTCTTTCCCAATGACACTCCTTCCTATGTTAGTTGTTGCTTGGCAATGTTAAAGGAGACTAATCTGAGCTAGCTTCAGATGGTATTGTAACCAGCATTATTTATGGAGCAGGTTGTGAAGATTTCTTTGGTTATACTCACAACTTCCACATCAAGCCTGGTAGTTTGCAGATGGAAACGTAATCCCTGCATGTCACAATCTCAGCCCATTCAAAATCTTTATATCTTATTATGGGTGTTCATTGCAGCCAATCTTTTCATGCTCTCAACCTCAAATTAAAAACCAGACTCTTTTGCTGAGGTGGCAGATGGGTAAAGGTCAATGGGATGGATATGGCAAAGGTAGCATTAACCATTTTTTGTCCTTCATCACAACCATGGAAATATTCAGTTGCTGGACTGGTTTGTGACATTTATTGAAATAGACTCAAATCTTCTTGAAGCTTACACAGTATCACCCTGGAGTCATGGGATATAATCTGTATCTATGGAACTAGGTTGAAATTCTGTCTTCACTCCACTTTTATGAAATTATTTTCCAGTGAAAACTGGATCAACAGTGGTGACCCAGTCCCAAAAGAAACATCCGTAGAAGGAAGAGGTTCAGGATGTAATTTACTAGGTATTTCATGGCAAAATTACTTCTGTATTTTGATACCTCCTCAGCTGTACCATCCCGGGTCTATTGTGAATATTGTTGTATGCAGCATGACTATTACGAAGGAGTGTTCTTTCCGATAAAGAATATTGCTCATGGCAGCAAATGCTATTGCTGAGGGTGAGGAGGCCCTTTATACATGCTTACATTGTTTCCTTCATTATATTTTTATTTCACATGTCACAGGCAGGCACATCTCATACATCTTAATTATATGATTATTTTCCAAGATGGAGACATCTTTCCTGCCTGTAAGGTGCGGGAATTTACAGGGGAGGGGGATCTTGTATGTAAGTATAAACAAAAATAGAGGAACTCACACCTTATATCAAATTGTTTTCACATTTCCTTCCCTATTGATTTTTCAAAAGATAATTATTGTGGGTGTAGTGTGAGCTGCTCTCATTAGGAACCCATTGATTGTTAGCCACTACTATTGCTTCAGATGTTGAAACTGGGAGGGAATAGATAAAGGGAAAAATTAGGGTCAATATTTTATTGCTTTAATGTTTGTTAATTGCACACTTTGGGCTCTTGCTTTACCATTTTTTTTTCTAATAAAAACCTGGAAAATTAATTACCTTTTTTACACAACGACCACCTCACTTTTATTGAGGTCAAAGAGGGAATGTATATTCCTTCATAAAAAGCAACCTTGGATTGATTGAAAAGACAAAAGCCCATTCAGCTCTTTTATAGCAAAATGGCCAGTCTTTCAATTGCATCCGCACTAACCTGTGCTGAAAAGAGCAGAAGCACTATCGTTCATTTAGCAACATCACTGACCACTGTATAGTCTGTTGGAGAGTGCTTGCTAGTTGTGAAGTTATCCCTTCACATGGTTTCCTAGAAAGATCAGGGAAGCCTGTGAAATGCTGCTAAAATTACAAATTCTCACTTTCCCTGTGTAAACAAGATTTGTCTGAAGCCTCTCTTTCAGTGTAAGGAATTCAGTGTTGACTTAATCCACAGAGCCTTTCTGACTGTTCTGAAGGACTCTCCCAAATTTAGAGGTTTCACTGGCTGTTTTGCTGTCATTGCAAAAGACTTGTTGTTGTTAACATACTAGTACTACAACAGATCCCGGAGGTAAAATAAAGAAATAATCCCCAAAGCCCACATGGGAAGCCAAGAGAAGCTACTGGGCAAATCCCACAAAGACACCCAGCTATTACATGCCCAGATCCATGGCAGAGTTCATAACAGAGGTCATTGTTTCCTATGGAGGTCATGGGAAGGGTCAAGCACCTACGATTGGGCTTCCTAGCAGCCAGTGCAGAGGCTGAAGACAGAAAGGACACCTCAGCCATGCCAAAAATATATTTGTGATCTCCCTCCCCTGCTGGGTTTGGGTAACAAAGCCTGGAGACCTGAAGGAGATCAAGACAGGCTTTCCTAAAATATCCCAACTCCCCAATTCCATCTCTGACCTGGAGCTGCTTGTATTTTTTTTTTCACCCAAGTATCTCTACATAAATTCGTTTTCTTGCTCACTGACACCTGAAATCTTGGCGCCTTTGTTACAAATGTGTGCAGAAAGAACAGAGGTTCCCCCACATGTCACCTTTTTGCTCTCCCTGGGCTTGCAGAAAGCCTGGCATCCCCTAGGAAAAAGGAGTTAGGAGTTTGAAGCCCTTCCACAAAGAAAAGTCACGGAAGCTCATTGCTCTTCTGTCTGAGTGCACAGAGCGCAGAGCTGGCTCCATGCAGGAGGTAGTGCTCCCACCAGCCATATTAATGATGGAAATTACCACGGCTACCCAGCTCAGGGCTTGCTGCAAGCTGGAGGTGTGTTCTGAGTGCATCTGCAGGGCAATGTTTTTCAGAGGATTTAAGTATGAAAAGATGAAGAAATTCTATTTTGAGTCTCCTGTTGACCTTTTCCTTACCTTGGTTGGTCACTTCAGGGAGAAATGAAATTACCTCAGTGCTTGTGTACTCAGGCAATTAAATTCTATGTAAAGTTGAACCACGGACACCTACGTGCTTCTGTGGATCAGGTGCTGATACATATTTTTCCAAGGCCACAGAGACTATCTGCAACAGATCACGAGATTTCACCCAGAATTACTCACTCAGCCTTTGTCCTTTGCACGAAAAAAGCTGCCACTGCCTCTCTGCAGCTGGCTGTTTCACTTGCTACTTGAAGGATGGCCTGGCTTTTAAGGGCATGCCTACATTGTCAGCTGCAGATAGATGCATGCTGTGCTCTAAACTGGAGCTACCTGTCCCTAGGAGCTGTGCAGAGATGTAAATGCAAAACGGCTGCCATGCTAATGAGTCCCGCTGAGTGACATTGTGTCCTACCAGGCTTTAGGCACACACATTTCTTTCAGGGAGAGCAGTGATCTAGTGATCATCATCCATCTTAAAAGAACGTTATTTTATTTGGTGTCAGGGACAAAAAGTATTAGAGAGACAAATAGGATTTTAAAAGTAGCAGGAATATATATTTACTCTTAGGTTTCCAATTTGACATGTCACTCTGAGTCAAGTTAGATAGGTTTTGATCCCACAAATGGGACTTTTAAATGTTCCAACAAAGCACCAGTTCTCTTAGAGTGGAGCTTATGTCAGTGCTATTTTTCCCTCTATTTTTGCTAGCGCACACAAGATAACATTGAAATTTTTGGGTTAATACTGTTAGCATTAAACCTGATCTCGTTTCAAAACCAGACTGAGCAATATTGAGTAAATATTTGGAGCAGAGTTGCTGTAATCATGATTCTCCATGTTACTGCAACTACAATTTTAGTGCTTAATTAGAGAATTAAGTGTTTTAAAACAAGCACAAGGTACCTGCAGACCCTGCACTCACTACCACGTGGATCGAAAGTGATTTGATGGTCTGAAGGAGAATGGATTAGAGCTGCTGAAGCTCCTTACTTGGAGTACTACCCCTTGAGTGACTAATAGAAAAAGCAGTTTTCAATTTTCACTGGGTAATTCATCTGACTGTTTCCCAAACTGCTTCCTAGAGAGAAACAGTTTTGGGAGAAAAACTATTTGTGAAATACACAGCAATATACTGACAGCTACAATAAAAGGACTCAATTAATGTGACACTTGTCACACTAATGAGCACCAATTCATATTAAGAATTTGACACTCCTGAATTAACATATTCGATTGGTCTTTTCTCGATATTGTTTTCCCTGAACTAACCTTAACGTACAAAGTCCACCGATAACGATGGGGCATATGTTTGTAAATGTTTATGTCACTTATTGGATGAGCACGTGGAAGTGTCATGCACAAAGCAAAGCTCAGCTCAGTTTAGCAGGAGGATTAAGCCATTAAACAGGCTGTGAGCTTAAAGATTTCTGTACCTACTGTCTCATCTGCACTCCTGCTTAACCAGCAGCAAATGTGTGTCGTAAATGCCACATCATATGCCTACACTCTCCTGGCCTGGGTTAGCATAATAAACACCCTAAATTGTATTACACTGTGTATCAGTTGCTTAGTATTCAGAGTCTGTTCCTCCCTAACCGAAAATTATGATTTATCCCTCTCTTTGATTTTCTCTATTGACTGCTAGCTGTTTCTGTAAGGTTACTGTGGAAACAGGAAGAGGATCCAAAGATAGCTGTTTGTCTGTAGCATGTCTGTGCATCCATATGTCACATCTATATGGCCTAGAGGTGTTGACGTGTAAGAACACACACTGCAATAGGGAGGGTTTGCAAGTTAGGATATTGCAGCAATCACTGTTCTGTTGGCATTAAATATAAGGACTCACAGTTGGCAAGCGTACAGATGTCTTAAATGTCATTTTTTCTGAAGGATGGTCCATGACTCCTTATTCTGGACTAAGAAAGAGTACTTCTGCAAACTACTGCAAAATAAAGCAGTCTTTTCTTGATA
>NW_009613218.1:0-9712 GCF_000690535.1 Cariama cristata | reverse complement strand
GAGAGGGGTGGGGGGAAAGTGTTTTTAAGGTTTGGGTTTATTTCTTGTTATCCTACTCTGATTTGATTGGTAATAAATCATTTTCCCCAAGTCGAGTCTGTTTTGCCCATGACGGTAATTGGTGAGTGATCTCTCCCTGTCCTTATCCCAACCCAGGAGCCTTTCATTGTATTTTCTCTCCCCTGTCCAGCTGAGGAGGGCAGTGATAGAGCGGCTTTTGGGGGGAGCTGACCTCCAGCCAGGGTCAACCCACCACACTGACTTCGTATTTTAGTGTCTGGAGACACTCCTGTTTGCTAGATCAGAAGCAGCTGTCTGCTTAAGAGATCTGTCCTTCCCAAATGGAAGGGTTACACATTTCAACTCCCCGTGCATGAGTGTGTGCATGTAAACAGGACAGAGAGGTCTGCTGCAGTAGAGAAAAATTATGTTAAAAGATTTAAACCAAATTTTGTTTAACCCAATATTATCGTTCCCTTTTTTTCTTCCAGACAGGTTTATCACAAGTATGTCAATGGAATAAACCAAATGTACTACTGTAATGGAGCTATGTAGGCAGACTTAGTCATGGTATACTCACCATTGCTATGCTGGAAAGCTCTCAAGCAATGTTTCCAGCAAAGTAGTCCATGTTTTCTTCAACTAGTCAGTAATGTAATTGTAGTAAGGTAAGTAACATCAGTGATAGTTTTTAAAAAATAATAATATTAATAAAAAAAAAAATTGCCAGGAAGAGGTGATTTGACCTCACATTTGGGTGATTTTTAGGAATGTGTATCTCCTTGCATACTTCTCTGTGTTCATTCCCAGTAAAGATCCAGAACGTTATATACTGGAACAATTTTGCACTCACACAGGTGTAACATTTCACTTAATTTTGTGCATGCTCTCTACAGTTTTATTGCTAGTTTTGCCTGACAGGATAGTGGTTACCCAGCCTGTAAGATAACAGTTTTACATTACTACTTTTGAACATCTTTGTTGATATGAATCCCATTGTAGAGCTAAATCCAAATTTGAATGTTTAAAGAAAATACATTTTGTATGGTTTGGCTTGTTATTCCCGATCCGTTTAGTACTAGAAGTGGAGAGAATTTCAGTATTAAATTTGCTGCTGTCTTTATGTCCTTAGGCTTTGCATTTGAAATTACCCATTTTCTAAGGTAATACTCATTTTCTTTGCTCCTTGATTTGTTTGTTGGGTGTTTTTTTTAGCTATGCAGCTGATGTTGATGCTTCTATGTGCTTTGGGAATAGTTTGATGATTTGTAGGAGCAGATCCAAAGGAAGTCTGCTTCCACGGTAAAAGAAGGAAAGGGAGACAGGATATGGATGCTAAACTGATCACCAAGCCATACGTCCTTCCTTCCTTCCCGCCCCCTGTTAGTTTGGCATACAACGTGCAGTAGGATGTCCTTTTTCACCTTGGATCCTTGCCATGTAGCTTTTTTTAGTTTTTACAATTTAAAATAACATTCACTGTTGCTTACCGTAGCTACCATCAGCAACACATTCTGCCAATAGCAAATGCTATAAAAATGGGCAAGACTATATAGACCTACCTCTGACAGTCCTGTGGACTACAAAGGAAAAACAAAGATGAGGGTGAAGGGAGGAAAAGATAGATCATCTGGACAAAGTGATACAGTATTCTGTTTGCCTACTTTGGGTGGTGTTATCATGATTTCTTCTGTTCATGTTGTCTGCTGATTGTTCTACCACCTTTTCCTTGTCCTACTTTTATGTTTTCTCTTCATTGCTTGCATAGGTTAATTTTCCTTCCTGTTTTGTAAAGGACAAATATGTTTAATGGTCACTTTGTAAAATCAGGGAAAGGACATAAGTTTTTTTTCTCATTAGGTCAATTTCTCATTTCTACCTGAGATCAAACTCTAAATCTTTTATGCCACTGCAACATCTGTCTCAATCGCATGTTGTTTGGAGGTATGGGGGAGAAGTGTATTAAAACCCAGAAGGCAAGTGAAATGAGCACAACTAGGAAACAGTGGGAAATAATGTCCTTGGCATCACCTCACCCACAGGAAAATGTTATTTAAAAGTCAGTTCAAGTTTTAGCGCTTGGCTTACATTTTGTATGCCCAGGAGTGGACAGTGGTGGAAGTTAATAGGCATTCATGTGTACCCATATACAGAAGAGGGACTCAAAATTACTTTAAAAGTCCAGAAGGCAGGAGAAACTTATTCAGGCTCGGTGGAGGAAGAAGGGTAAAAGCATAATAAAATAAATAAACAAGGCAGACTCCTTGTTAAGTTCTTCAAGAAGACAGGTGGCTGTTTGGTGGAGTTGTGTAAAACACGTTTTTTCTGCAAAGGTGATGACTCTTGCATGTTATGTGGACTCTGAGATCTCAGGAGCCTGACTCCAGGAGGAAAAGGTGAAAAAGCTCGAGGGGAGAAAAGCAATGGGACCTTGCTTCTGCAAGGATAGGGAAATGATAGAGTAGTCAAGTCTGACATCTGGGTAGAAGGTGTCAGCCTTGATGCTAAACTTGGCATAGGCACCTGAATAACATACGGAAAAATGAAGTAACAAGATGACTGTGCTGAGTTATTTGAATCTTTCTCTCTGGCTTTCCTGTGGAGTCCGTCTGCCATGTTTTTTCTTCCTGGGAAGGCTCCTGATGAGCTAGAAGGTGCTCTTTTGGGCCTAAAATTCCCATTTTCCTCCCTGCTTCAGTCCATGTTTGTCAATTCTTGCTGAGAGGAGCTGGTCTTGTTCTGCAGGGACAGGACAACAGCAACGCCCAGGCAGAGAGATATTGTTGTCCTTTACCATTTCATTATTGCTAGCTCTCATGATTTTACTGCAAGATGAGTGACTCGGTTACTGGAGTCAGTGATTAAATGAGAATCTCAGCTTTCACTTAAAAATAAATCCAGCATTTGTAGGTGTTGAGAAAGAGTTTGAAAATGTGGTAATGTGGTGTGAATTATACACTAGAGGCTTAAAGGCTAGGAAACAAAGCACCAAATTAAAAAAAACCCTGCATTTTATTACTACTTTATCATCTGAGGTTGCTAAAAATCCTCATTATTTTTTTGGTGGCTGCTTTATGATTTTCAGCTACTTGGATTGATAATACTGCAGATTAAAAATCACTTCTTGACTTCTAAGAGTTTTAATTAGAATTTCCGTGTAAATGTCTCTGCAGATTTTAAGCAGACAGTTGAGGAAATGTAAAGAGAAAACCCATCATTTTGATATGAATGTTCAACATTGTTGGATAGATCTTGAGCTTACACATAAATGTACAGACTGTCAGTAAGTAGAGCAGGGCAATGTCTCCTCTGGTTTTTGTGTTGTGCCAGCTATTATGTACATGGACTCCAAACTTAGTAAAATTGGTAAACTATTTGTAACAAGAAGGGATTTTGTCCGTATTATGAACTGTGGTGTTTGTTCCAAGGCAAAATTCTCTTTTCTTCTTAAGTCTTTAAGGGATTCAGGACTAAGTTTTGTCGAACAATAGTGTGCTCATCCAAGGAGAACTACTGAGTGCATTTAATTATCCTCACTGGTTGTCTCTGCACAGAGTGTGCTGATTATAGATAATGCTGCCTTCCAAAGCACGCTGTTAACAAGTGCATTAGGTTTATTTTGGTAGATCAAATATGCACATTGCTTCAGATGGTCTTAGATGTCCAGCTACTGTTTTGAAAGCAGAGTTTCCAGGCATAGCTGCTCCTTGCTTAGACCTGTTGTGTTATTTTGTGGAGAATGGGAAGGATCGCAAATGTTGTCTTCCTTCTCTCCCCCTTATAGTAATTCTACTAGACACTGAAAGTATTTGCAGATTAAAGCAAATATTTTCCTATTTCTGCCCTATAACCCTCTAATTTATTTATTTGTTTTCTTTTGAATGCAGATTTTAGTAATGTGCCTGATGTCACATCCAGCTTGAAAAGGAGCAGTACTGATGGCACTCTGGACCAAGTGCCACACAGGGAGAAGACTGATCCACCTTTCAGGGTAAGAACATACTTGACACAACAAACCTTATGAACAAAAAGACAGTGTTGTAATGTTAATGCTCTGCATTTTATGGGAAAGAATTGAACATATGGCACTAATTTGGAAAAATGTTACGCATATTAGCTGTACTTAGTGTTTTATTATCCTGAGGTCACCCTGACAGGTCGGCGTCTATGGCACAGCTGCTACATCTCCAAAAGCAGCGTGATGGGGGCAAATGGCAAACAGGCAGAGACTTGTCAAATTCATCTTTTTGTGTTGCTTGAACCCAGTTCTGCAGAGAACAGTAAAGCTGCTACAGCTTTCTAACTGCTGGAGTTTAGTTCATATTTTCTTTTTGCTGATACTTCTAGGGCTTGCTGTTAAGATTGTAGTGACCTCACTTAACGTCTATGGTTTTAGACTGGACTGCAGACGTAGAGAGGGGTAGTGTTTGAGACTCGGTGATTCCCACTCTCTAAGTTGGAGAACCTTCATGTGTCTGCAGTTACTGTTTGACTTCAGCTGGAGTAATGGATGCTCTAGACCTTCTCTTGGTCAGGACTTTGGAGGCTGAGGCAGGGACCCCTAGAATTAGTGTCCACCTTTGAATACATTGGTCTTAGAAGATCATCCATTCTGCTCGGAGTCAGTCAAACTGCAACCTGTGTCCAACCCAAGTGCATATTGTTCTGAACCCCCCAACTGCTAGCATGGGTAGCATTTTCATGTTGGTGGCTGTGATTTAACTATTTACTATCAGATTTTACTATTTACTGTCAGATTTACTACTGATTTGCTATCAGATTGCCATTCTGACAACAGAAATGTTTTTGTTACTTCTGTTGATGAGTTGGTTGTATCTCCAAGCAAATTTGTGATAACACTTGCGTTACACTCTTGCATAACAGAAATGAAAGTAGAGTTTTTATGCTTCTGGAATATATTACTGTCTTGTACTATGAAAAATTGATAGAGATAAGGCAGAACATAAAAACTCAGAAGACCAGAACAGAAAAGATAGATTGTGCGTCTAGCCATACCTACTGAGAGGAGCTGATCTTCTCCTACTCTTGGAATTACTTTGTAATCTACTTCAGTCTAATATAAGTGACTTTATGTGGTTTCCCTAGAGAGCAAGGAGAAGCCTGGTAATTGTGGGTCTTCAGCCCATCTCCTGCTTCATAGAGGATGCCCACAGAGAGAATCTATATCCTGTGTAACACATTGCTTACCCTTCCAAAAGGTCTTTGCAACCAGACAAGAATAAACTGGATTTTTCTCCCCCTAGAACACATTGTTCCTTTGGAAGGGGTAATGTAGCTTTCTCAACTGTCCTGTTTTAGGGCTTCTGCAGTGTTTTAGGATCTTTGCGGGAGCACAGCAGAGGTGACCCCAAGCCTTAGGATGCCTCGGTGGCTGGCTGCACCGGCCCACTGGTGCTTGGCCATGTTCCTCTGGGCACCTCGAAGTGCCCTGCTCGCCCGGGGTACACACTGCCCGATGCCCTATGCAGACATACACGACTGAGCTCCCGTCCCACTGGAGAGGAGGAGATTCTGGGGCGTCAGCTTTGCTTTAGCAGAAAAACAGAGCCAATCCTGATCATCAGTGTCAAATGCACCAAATGACAGAAAATGAGGGAGAGTTCAAGAGGATTTAAATACATAGACAATAATTCACAGACACTAGTTGTTGCTCTGAATGCACTAAATTTACTCCAATGCTCTAAATTACATGCTGCAATTAAAGCTCAAAAAAGAGGGGAAAACAGACAGGTCTGCTCCCTGCCCTGTCTCCCATGTCAAATCTGTCAGGTCTAGCAGTGTGAATGGCTTGTGCACAATTTGCTGAAGTAACTGCCCATGCCATATTGCAGTTCTTGGGTTGGCTTGCAGGTCTGCTAGTGTTATTTTCATAATTATCTGAAGCTGTCCTGGTTTTGTAGGTACAAAGGGGGAAAATGGCTTGGTAATCAGAGGCAGGCTGACTTGAACTGCAGCTGTAAAGGAGTCTGTGACAGCTCTACAATTTCTGCAAATGGTTTGTAATTGATTGCTGTCTTTCTGTTGGAGGGTGCCTGTTACTGTCAGAGCTTTTTGTCTGACGCTTTTGATTTCTCCAATAGATGTAGAATTAAAAAAACCAAACCTCAGAATAAATTTAGGTAATGTATATTGTATGTGCTTTTGTGATTGGGTAGAAAAGGAATTAAAATGATTTATAGCTGTGATTTGGGACTGCTCACCAGATGAACAATAGCTATTGCTAATATCAGCTAGTTTGAGGAAATTGTGCAGCCTCAAAAAGCATAGCATCTGGATTTGGGTTGGTGGTTTTTTTTTTTTGCCCCTTTGCCTTCTGTTTCCTGCAAGTGCTAACTTGACCCACGCCTATGAGAGAGCAGCAGCATGGACACCTCAGCATTAGGTGATGTTGCAGAATGATGGGGGAGAGGAGATCTGCAAGCACAGCTATGTGGAGAAGACGTTGGTGGTGCTAAGAGGTTCTGAGAACAGCCTGGAACAACAGGCAGTTTGGGTTTATTTCAGGGGAGAGACAGCTAGAGATGCTCACTTCCCAGTTGACAGCAACTGTAGATGTAATTACTTGGCTCTGAGGGAGCAGACTCCTTTGAAGTTTGGTTGATTTTTGTCCTGTAACATGTAAGTAAACAAAAAACAGTCGTAAAGCTTTGGATTTAATGGTTGCATGTCTGATTTCTAGATTTTATGTTTCTTGTTTTAAGTATTTTTGTTTGTTTTTCACTATTATTTTCTTCATCTCATACCAAGCTAAGGTTAAGCATCATCTTAACTGAAAGTACAGTGAAGCATTTCAGAAGTGCGAATAATTCTTTTGTTGCATGTGTACTACATTCAAACGTGTTTATTCGGTCAGTCATGTTTTTGTAGTCCAAGAAATGAATGAATTTAGAATAGTTGTGTGTTTGTCTTTCAGCTGACAGCTAACAAATGAATTAGAACGGCAATAGCAGATTTTGTCATTCCAGAAATGGAAGCTGTTCTTTAAATTATCAAATATTATTAAAAACATACGGACATCAAGAACCATCCATTCCAGATGCTCATTAGTTTTGTCAGCTCTATATTCTCTGGGATGCCCCATTTATACCTGCAATACCTTTAATTTTATTTTCTATTTTATTTAACAAGGATAGATGTTATACTTCTAACACATTCTGCTGCAGTACATTTTCAAACTGTGTTAAAATACTGTTTATGTGGCGGTGGCATGTCGTCCTTGCAATTGTTGGTACTGGAATATGTAGGCGTACTGTTGACAGAAGAATAGAGGACCTCAGAAAATCTGGGATTTGAGTATGCCTGTCAGTGCAATTAGGTTTAGTTGTGTTTAATCATTCTGAGAACTAATTGTCTGTGCTCCTGGTGCTCAGTTAAATCCTGCTATGTTGACAGTTGCCAAGAATCAAACTCTTCATACATCAAAGTAACACATAGCTGAATAAATAAAAAATGCAACTTTTCCTTTAGCTACTCGTGATTTCTAATTGCAAACTGTATTGGTTAGAAATGTTCTCTCTAACCCGTGGCTTCTTTTAAGAGGAAGTTTAGTAGTCTTCTGCTAACTTACTTATCTTTACTTTGTATTTTCATTGTATTAAAAATATCCTTTTAGGAAAGACAAACATAGCTAAAAGGTGAAATTTTACCATATAACTAGCTACTATTCTAAGGTCTCTTGTGAGTCTGCTGTGATCTGACTTTCAGTTGCTCTGAATCTTTTGAGTATCATCAATGATAAGTATTTCCAAAATCATACTAAATTTTAACGGACAAAAAGAAGGAACTTCATATAAATGCATGTGTGCGAGGGGGAAGATGCATTTTCACTTCAAGTATTTTACAGATCATAAGAAAAAAACCTTAGCATAAACTCCGTGCAAATGTTTCACATAACTTCATTATATTCTCAGCTGTATCTTAGAGTTCTTTAAGAAACTTAAGAAACCCAGTAAAAATAGCTAGTGTGATGCTTTGCAATCACAGTAAAAATAGTCAGTGAATGCAGGATGGTTTTATGCTAGCATCTTCAAAAATTAACATTGCAGATGCAGAAATGGAAGCTACTGTGATGAGAAACTTTGAATGTTAACAAGAATTTGCTTTCTAAAGAATGGCCAACTGGTTTGATTTTGTAATGCTTTTGAAATGGTGCTATATTTCTTTCAAACAATGAAGTAAAATTGATTCTGGGAATAAGCTGAGTATAGGGACTTACAGAGATTGCCTTTGCTTTGCTGTTGATTCTTAAAATAGTCAATCTACTCTCAGAACGGGTTATTGATCATACATCAGTATGTGTATCTAAAGACAAGTCTATCCCCATCACCTCTTAATAAAAAATAAATAAAAAATCATAGAATCATAGAATACTACATAAAATACATAAAATACTAAACTGCAGAGGGAGGAAACTAACTTTTTTTTTTCCTTGGGAATACCATTCTTAATGCAATGAACAGAAATTATGGTTTAAAAAACCCTGAACACCCTTCCCTAGCATGGGCTGCTTTAGATTAGCTCAACTCACTCCTCCACTTCTGTATGACAACAATGTGAGGAAATTAAGAACTCGCGACAAGTCTGGTCAGCAGAGCAGCTTTGGCAAACACAAATCTGCATCTCCTGCAGGATGGAGCATTTTCGTCAAATGCTTTCAGCTTTTTATAGGGATGAGGTGCAGGTCAGTATAATGGCCCTACTTAAAATGTCTGTATTTATAGATAGAGGGGAAAAAAAGAAAGTCGAAAAAATAGGTACTTCTGCATTTCAGAAGTCTGCTTTTGGATGCTTGACTTTCCTATGTAATGTCAAACCATCCTTCCAGCGCTTTTGAAGCTCGTGTATTCTGTTTATTGGGATGCCAATTGTGGACAGTCCTCCATTTGTTGCCAGAGAGGAGCTTTTGCAAGTGCGGTGAGAAGTAGATGTTTCCATGAACTCTGCCTGTCTGGGACCGTGGTGAGAAATCTGGTTTTTGGTTTCCCTGCATACAGTCCTGCTTCTCGTATTCAAGGAGCCAACGTGCAAATGTGCCTAACTTGGGTAACTTGAGGGTTTTTTTTCCAACCCATCAAAAGTGTATGTGCAACTGAGCAGCTGGTTTGCATATCAGATGGTGCCTGAGTGATGTGAATGCAGAGACTGAGACTGGGTCAGAAAGCAAACCCATCTTGCCACTTCTGCGTCATCCGACTATCACAACAGGCTTCCCAAAACAGTGCTTTCAACAGATGCAAAATACATATGTCATGGTTTCAAAAAGGAAATCCTTCTGTTACCTATTCACTGATTTCACGTGGCTGTTTCTGTAATGAAAATCAGCGACTATCGTAAAGAGTTTGCTGCATTTGTCGGTTTGGCCTCATATATACAGCATAGTCATGTACTGGAGGGGTGGTTTTTGTAAGTTGAAGAAATTAATATTTTGTCTTCAAACTGTCTAAAACTGATTTTGAAAGCCCTTCATTAGAAGTAGCACTAAAGCCATCAACTTCTTATGCAGATAGAGTAATTTAAGGGTAAAAATCCTAAGGTACAATATACATTCAGGTCTAGGTTCAAACCTGAACGAAAGAATGTGTATCCCATTGCTAGTCTGTCTGACTGCTCAATTCTTAAAGAAAAAAGTGTGGTTTGATTTTGGGGAGAGGATCGTAGAATCGTAGAATCATAGAATCATTTGAGCTGGAAG
>NW_009613217.1:0-6645 GCF_000690535.1 Cariama cristata | reverse complement strand
AGAGCTGGGTGGAGAGGAATCTGATGAAGCTCAACAAGGGCACATGTAGGGTCCTGCATCTCGGAAGGAATAAACCCATGCACCAGTACAGGCTGGGGGTTGACCTGTTGGAGAGCAGCCCAGCAGAGAAGGACCTGGAAATCCTGGGGGATAACAAGTTGCCCATGAACCAGCAATGTGCCCTCGTGGCCAAGAAGGCCAATGGTATCTTGGGGTGCATTAGGAAGAGTGCGGCCAGCAGGTCGAGGGAGGTTGTCCTCCCCCTTGACTCTGCCCTGGTGAGGCCACATCTGAAGTCCTGTGTCCAGTTCTGGGCTCCCCAGTTCAAGAAGGACAACAGTAAGTTGATCGCACATGCAGACGAACAAGGTATTCCCTCAGTCAGTTAAGTTTCTGCAGTAGCACTACCCACGAACTGCACGTTGTAAAACACTAATATATGAGCAGTCAAAATTACAATGGCCTGCTGTGGCTCACCACAAAAATTTCTGACCAAAAATACTAACACAAAACATTTTAAAAAGTCACAAAAATTATTTTTAAAACTGTACACCTTTTCTTACCTAGTTAAATACAGTTCCGTACTAACAGAAACACGCATTAATAGAAATACTTCCTTCTGGTCTTCCACCTAAGAAGTGGCATTCACAAACACCACTGTAAGACTTTTTACTGTCAAGTTAATACCTCTGCAAACTCTGATGACAAAAACCAGGATAGTCATGAATTTATGCTACAGGAAGCATCTGGATAGCTAGAGCTGTTAACAAAATGCATGTTCCAGTTATAGTTTGACTCTGTACTGTTGTCAAATACTCCAAAGAAAAACTCAGGTGGCTCTCTTTGACTTTTCAAGGATTTTACACAAAATAAATTTCATAAAGACAGAACATTTCCTCTGTTAAAGTCAGAAGGAGGTCTTCTGCTGACTTCACTGGAACAACACCAAACTTCATTCTTAAAAACGGGACTATGTATTTGAAAAAAAGTAACTTGCTTGCCTAATTCATCATCAGTTCTAAATAATCTGACTTTAAATGATCCCGCTTCTCCAGAATTTATCCCAAATCAGCAGCAGTGGTATTAAAAACCTCTGGGAAAACAGATGCCTAAATTAAGAGCTCCTCTATTGATCATCTGTGGAGGTCAATGTACGTAGGTTGCTAAGCCTTTTGATTTGAGTAGTATTTCACAACAGCAGACAACCTGGCCTGTATGCTTCCTAATGCAAAACTGGAAATCTCTCATACTTAATTCAGGAATCCACATCCTATCATATTTGTCTTCGTAATCAACACTCAGTATAAGTTTTACTCTAGCAATACATGTTTGCAGAAACAAAACAAAGTTTACATATGTATTCAATCTCCCACTTGTTTAACAAGTGGGCATAGCCTGAATGATGAGGTCTTCCAATATGGAGTATAACAAATGTCACAGTAAGACATAGGAGTAACCTTGCTCACTAGGAGAAAACCCATTCTTCTATGTTAGTTCTTTGTGGAAAAAATGGTAAAACTAGTTTTTACTCCTAGCAAATGAGAGTATACAAATGGACCAATGTATTATATTTTCATAAAAAATTTAGAATTTTTCTGTGCATATCTCTACACACAACTAATACTATGACATTAATTTTAGAGCACTCATAGCCCTAACTAGCACACTACAAGCACAGAAATTGCATTACCTTCTCAAAATAAATACAGCCTAATTTTAAATATGACAGAAGCAGCAAGTCTTTAAAAAGCTGAGAGAAATGAAGGTGGGCGAAACAACAATAAGTTCAGACTACTGTGCAATACAACATCAGGAGGTTAAAAACCTGCAAAATTGTTGATTCCAAATTTATTTGGTTTTATGCTTTATCCAGAAATCTGTTACTGCCAGCTGCTGTTCAAGCCAGTTACCCTCACTGGTCAGCTCAAGTGTGACTTCACATCATTGTAAAAATTTTAAAGGCTTATACATCTCTTGCCTGGGTAGAAGCACAGCTATTGAAATCATTAGAATTAAATTAACATAAAAGCTGGTAGATATAAAAGGAGATTCACTCTTTTATTTTACACTTTGACCATCTACACTCTCTTCAGATCTCAGTTTGTTTTCCGTATGGAAAACAACCATCTTATTCTGATAAAGAGAATAAAAATATCTGTGTGGCCTCCTACACACTCTAATGTAGGTGGATGATGGAGCTGTGTGAGTATATGTACTCATGAGCTTTATACCTCATTATTCATTTTTTAATCTTTTTATTAATTTAATTAAGCAACTTCATCTCATATTTTTGGCATGAGTTCAAGATACTTATACTTCTTTCAATTAAATTTGCAGGAAACCAGACTTACTTACACAGCTAAACTGTACACTAGGCTTGACCCACTTAAATGGCATCAGCTCACTGCTTTTCCTTGTTTCAGTACAGCTAGAACCAGACAGGAATGACACTGGCAAGATAAAACCTAACTACAGAATCTAAACAGATACTCATTATGTATGTATTTAAATATGAGTGATGCCTACTTAAAGAATGAGCTGAGAAGTTAAATTCCTCTATAGGCTTGTTGTTATTTGCCATGCAGAAGAAAATCACTGTAGAGCTCAGGAAGAGCTAATGGATATATCAGAAGCCTATCAACATTCTGGGAGAAAGACCATTTACATAAAGCATGTGACAGCAAGCTCCAGTCATTTTTCTGCCATTCATTTTAAATTAGTTTTACAGAAGTATATATTACTACTGGATAGTCAGCTTATACTAGCAATATATCTAGTTTACATCTCAGGAACAAGGAGGAGATATGAACCTGACAGTAATGTAAATTAAAATAATATGACTCATGGGCCAAAAAATGGGACTATCATCCACTATACCGCTCTGTAAAATTACTATATCCCAGCCTTCTTGAAGGGCTTAGTGTCTCAAAAAACGCAAGGTCATGCACTCGTCAATAATGTTCAACAAACTCCCCTCATTCATGCCTTTCTGCATTCAGCACTGGTGCCACTTCTACTTGTAGAAGATTGTAGCATTACTGCAGTATTTCAGAAACTGCCCTTTCTGGTTCTACACAAACCTTAACATCCACAAAGGCTGCTTCCCCTGGTTTGGCAAGTCCACCTTCAGATATGTTCTCTACTCTATTTCTACATTGTCCCCAGTTACTACTGCAGTTATTAAAACATAATCTGAATTATCTGTTACCTGGATTTGTTGGTTGCCATCTCATGACCAGTAGTCTAGCATTACAACGAATGTCAGCACAGATATCAATGAGCAGATCAGAATTTTTTTTTCCCTTAAGGAAGAAGGATTAATCTTCCTTCTGGAGAACAAACTTTTTTTTCTGAACTGTTGGCTCATCCTCAGCCTCAGACCTTGTCATTCCACTTTCTGAACAGATGGCCTCGTTTGTTTAAGAGACAAATTCTGCGTCACATTTCCAAATTAGTCTTACAAATACGGACATCTGGCTTAATGAGACTAAAACAAAAGAAAAAGCATCCACTTAGACTGATGATACATGAGCATAACAGTGCCATACAAAAGGAATAGACCCGAGAGTTGAATTAATGTTGTGTGAGCTGTACTCATCAAAAACCAAAAAAAGCAAGGGTATTTTCATTTGGCATCATCATGGAAAACATCATGGCAAAAGGCATGGAGCTGAAACAGTAACTGCTCAAACACACAGTATTTTGAATAGATATTCCTTGTCTTTCAGTGCTTTTATAATTACATGGATTTTGTATTTGAGTTTGCTCCTGCACCTTACATCTGAACTTCATAGTATCCTCATCTTAAGCATTTGCCATAAGATCTATCTTGGAATAAGCTGGTTAAAAAACACTAGCAGCTGAATGGATTTTGCCCGAACAGAATGAAATACCTGTTACACGTGACAGCATAAAATTTCTTCCACATATCTGCAGGATTTGAAAGGATGATCTTTCCCAGCAGAGGTGGAGAAACAGATAGTAATAAAGGTTGGAAAGCACAGACTGAGCCAGGCATTAAAAGCAAGGTTAGCAGTAAGGAACTAAAAGTGTGTTTATACAGACAAAGCAGTGCAACGCAGAGAGAAATGAAATGCCTCCTCATGAGCTAACTCCAGTACTGCAAGCAGTGTACTGCACTAGCATGGTGCTCTTCAAGGCAACATTCTAACTCATACCAAGCTGGTAATCATGGGCATTGCTATGCTAATGACATCCTAGCTAACGTCCTTAGATGTAGCTTAAAGTACCTTTGCCCAGCACTATTTTGTGCCATAATTACAGAGGGCTCTTAGTACACAGGAGTGCTTTAAGACTACAGTCCGACAAGGCTAGTTGCTGAAAGGCAGTTCTACGAAAGGAAAAATGAGGGAGACCAGCAAACTGTGTAAGCCAGATTCATCTCCTGAAAAATAAGTGTTGAATACCTTGGGTCACATCTTCAGCAACTATAAGCTGGCACAGAGCCACTGAAATCTCAGAGCTACAAAAATCACTAGCTGTTGGGACATGGTCACAAAATTAAATCCAGTGCTGAGCAGTTACTTCTGAATGTGTTTACCTGTGCATTATGCATTGGACCCTCCTTTCTTAATTATAGTAATCACCTGTGTACCTGCTAAGCTGTGTTTTATAAGTGTGTTCCTTAGGCATTGAGGTATCCTTTCAGAAAACATTGTCCTAAGGGTGAGAAATAAATATAGACAGCCAAAATTCCCAGTGTTCAGGCTGGTGAAAAGTGGGAGAATTTATCTTTGAAAAGGCATAGATACATATCTATGCATATTTAGTAGGAGCCAACAGGTGATAAAAATCAATTCTACAGTTAACAAGACTAGCAGGGTATGTTTAGAAAAGGGAGTGGAGACTTATGCACAGAAAATCAAGGATGATGAAGCTACCAGGTAAAATAACTCGCTGATTCTCCGACAGCCACATCATCTGACTATGCAAGAAGCAAAACAGATGGTAAATGTTAATACAAATGGGCTTATAAACAGCATATCGTAATGAACAAATACATACTGTCTAGCATGTACAAAGGACATCTAACCTATATTATCTGTGCTGTAATAGGAATACTTTGGGTGAAATACAGTTCTTACACTTTTCATATCCAAGTGGTGTGAGCAGAGATATGTGCATGCCAGTCGCAGCCAAAACACAGGAAATCAGTAGCTACCTAGCCAACTTGACATATATTCCACAAGCCCATGGAATAGATGGCAGAATCACAGTACAGACTTTACAAAAATAACTGCATAGTTTAAAAAAAAATATATATAAATTTGATCATATTGTCCTATACCTCCTATACCTTCATGGTATTTAGACTGCATTTAAAAGACTGATTACAGCTTATGTACAGAAACTAGATGTCTTGGAAACAGAACACTAACTGGGGTGGGGAACTGCATCATGCTGGCTAGTCATTTGAAGCTTATATAGTTTTCCAGGCATAAGTTGCATTGTATGCTCAGGTCCACACTACCACAGTTATGTGGTTATCACCATCAGAACTACTTAATTGAGGTTGGGCATGTTGGTGTGAATTGCTGTCATACCTAAGACTTCAACACAAATACTTCCTCTTCTATCTCCCCGCAAGAAAGCCTGAAAAACAATTGCTGAAACTCTTTAAAGTCTAGGCTAATTAACCTCTGGCAATCTTAAAATCCTTGTCAAGATCTGGATGTCAGCAAAATACTAATTCTGTACGCAAATATTTAAGAAAAACTTCATACAGGTCATTGGGAGAAGCTTTCATAGAAGCTGAACAGCTGATAAAACACTGGCATGATACAGACAAAATCTGAAAGAAATGCACATAGAAAAGAACAACACATTAGTATGTTGAAGGTGGGACATCCAATCTTCCTTACTAAAAAGTCATTCGAGAAAAGTAACGAGCAATTCAACAGCAAAATCTGCAGATGACACAATAGTGTTGCTATCAAGATTAAATTCTGCGAGAAGTGTCAGACTTTTACAATGCTAGGCAAATGGCGAGCAACAAATAAAATTCAGGACTGTGCCATTCAAAGCAAAGATGGTCTAATCTGAACATTTTTTCTTCTCACTGTCATTCACTGATGATCTTTTAGTTAAGAATGCTGGTCAGTGTGCAATAATGTCCCAAAAGGCAAACAAAAAGCAAGGATGTTCAAAGAAATGCTACAAAATCCTTGCAGAAAGCAGCTCTGCACTCTCACCTGCAGGACACTATCCAGTTCTATTTACCTTGTTTCAAAATTTTAAAAAGTTAAGAGCTGTAGGAGAAACACAGAAAGTTCAGCAAAGCCTCATTCTTTTAATTTCATCCTTACTGTGTGAGTCAACTGACAGCTTTGGCTGAGCGAGGGCTGGTATTCATCCGTAGAACTCAGTACACCTTTGGACAGCTAGATAATGCACACAGTGACCCATCATTTAGGAACACAGTAGCATTCTTTCTTTGCTTCATTCATTTAACTTTTTCCCATGGGCTCCGATCCTCTGACACCAGTCTACAAACTCTGCCTCTTTTCTGTGCCATTCCTCCTTTGTCAAAATACAATGTTCTTCACAGACAGCATAGTATCCATACTTGCAGACCACCCACTTGAATTATAGCAGACAATAACAAGAGCTTGTGCCTGTCAAGAG
>NW_009613216.1:0-12299 GCF_000690535.1 Cariama cristata | reverse complement strand
AATAAACCTTCTTATTAAATGAGTGATGCTACAGGAATATGGAGTAGACATACACTAATGGCTTTACAGTACAGCCATTCTGTAAAGAAACAGAAAAAAAACCCTAGTAATATTCATGTTTGTAGCTTAAGTTCTACTTTTTATGTCTTTGGTAAGAAGTTTACTTGTAAAATGTAAAATTGTCAGATGAGTTAATAAGTAAATAATGAATTGTTATTTTTGTGTATTTACCATTAGTAAACATCAAAATAATTTAAACTATTGGACTGCAAGCAGTCTATTCTTCACCGTAAATAGTCCCAAAACTATGGACAAATGTTTCATTTGTCCAAAATACCCCAAGGATAGTCCTTGGCAATCACCGAGTATTGAAGTTTTGTAAGCAGTGGTTTTAGCTGATTGTGAAGGTGTTTAATACTAACATATTTTTTGTTCACCTTGCAAACTGGTTTTGTAGGGGATGCATCTGTTGTGTGTTCAACCTATTTTTATCCTTCATGAGTGCAACTGATGCTTTTGCGATACTCCACATATAGTAGCTAAGATTCCTTTCAGAGCCAGGCTTACAAAAGCCTAGTTTTCAACTTGGTTCCGCTAGATCTTTCTTTTGTATGAACTTCCTTGTTTTTCCATACTTTGAATTTTCTGAAATATGAGATATATAAAACATACAGTTGTGATCTCAATCATTTTCATCATAAAAAGACCTCATCCTCCTTTACAATAAAAAAATAAACTCAGGAATAGCTGAATTATTGAACATATTTGGAACTTAATTAATGATCAATGTCTAAAATGACTGCAATCAAGTACTTACCCCCATCAAACCACTGTTCCTCTTCATCACCCACTTAACTGACCCTGCAGTTTGGCCTCCTATATTTATCTGCTCTGTCTGGACAGGGCCATAGGACTTGAAGAGCTATGCTAAAGCTGAGGAGCTGCTGTAATCTTTGTTATATGAATAAGTCTCTAAGGAGAAACAAATACATCTGACTGACGTAGTAGCTATGCAGACAAATCTAAAAGGAACAAAGCTGTGTGAATGCATAAGGTTCAGAATGGTTTTTTTTCTAGAGGTAGAGGATGAAATACTTCCAAGAAAATGCTGGAGACTTGCTAGTATGTCAGCAGCTTTCCCCTGCTTCAAACCAAAGAAGCTGCTATTGAGAGGTTTTGTGCTACCGAAGAAAATTATTTAATGAAATATTAATGTGTTACAGTGCATTTCCAGTGTATTGTGAACCATTAACAAATTAAAACAAAGTAGTCAATTTAAAGTAGGGTTTGTGACACATGTCCTTTTCTGTTATTTGCTTGTTTAATTTCTGCTGTGGAATGTGTTAATTCATAGTTCTGCTGGTCAGCAGCCTAATCTGCACCAGTCTACTCTGCAACACTTTTCTGGGTATGTGACTGTCTGTATGTTCAAAAGCACTTAAAGATATTCCCATTTTCTCACTGTTGGATAGGCAAACAATGTTTGGTTATATGTAATAGTGTCCTTTGTTTCTTTCAGGAAAAGAATACTTTTTAAAGTATTGCTCAATAGTAAGTGCAGGACTGTTGAGTCTTCAAAACCTTCCCTGGTATGCTGTTTGTCCTAATCTAGTACAGGAGGGAAAAAAAGAGTAAAAGTCTATTTTCCACGTTTCTTTTTTCTGCTTGCTATCGTTTAAAAAGCAGCTTTGAACCTTGTTCATGGCTTTCCCAGATTTTGCTGTTAGCTGCCAAGTCCCTGTCAGATTGAAATTGAAACGGCAGAAAAAAGATTTTCAACGTACTTTTTCTGCAATTTTTTTCTGTCTTTCACCTCTAATGAAATGACCTTTAACTGCCCCCTCATCCTACACTAAGCAATGCTGAGTTTTATACCCTAAATTTCGACTACTTTATTAAATTAGCTACAAAATGGATATTTAAAAATGAAAACAAAAGTAATTGAAAAAGTGTATGTGAAGCTTTGCAATGATTGTATTTAGATGCATTGCTGAACTTTTTACTTCAAAGACAAAGATCTCTGAACTTGAGACACCTTGCCTCTTACTCAGTGCTCATCCAATATACATAATATTTTATTATAACAGATCATTGTAAAGCTAGTCTCATTTAGATTTTACTATATTTTTATATATATATCTAGTTATCAGTTCACGCTTTGAATCTGTAGTCCTTTGCCATGAAATAATTGCCTTGTTATTGAAAAAATGAATTGGCTTAGCTACTTCAATTCAGTGTTAGATTCTTACATCCTAATGGAGTATATATACAAATTGCTTACTGAAATACACAGTATGAGAAAGCCAGACTTACCAGCTCATTCTATTTTTATACCTTATACAATGTTCAACACTTTACTTCTGATGAAATGTGCTTAAGTCCCTTGTTGCACTATCTATCTAATGTGCCAGTATTTCTTGCTACATTAATTTTTCCTCTGTATGGTATTTAATGGAAAAGATGCTCACCAGCATA
The DNA here is from genome assembly GCF_000690535.1 of Cariama cristata. NCBI lineage: Eukaryota > Metazoa > Chordata > Aves > Cariamiformes > Cariamidae > Cariama > Cariama cristata. Next base: position 9,824 of record NW_009613216.1, on the reverse strand, counting down.
AATATCTCTAAAACTAACAGTAAAAAAATACTTAAATAAATAACAGATGCACAAGGGAACCGTGGGACAAATATACAGGAGACACAGAGTCATAATCACGTCTGAACTACTAGACCCCTTATGGGCATGTAGCAAAATACACACTAATAAGTTTATGGGTATGTCCCATGCCCACATGTTTCTGAACTGGGTCAACCTATCTCTAACATTGTAAATATTTGTAAAGAAACTATGAGTTTGGAGATACTACATCTGACAAATTGTGACATGACCTATAAGACATACGTGTGTAAGAACTTAAATACACATAACACACATTATTTTAAGTGACTGTGATGCTTATCAAAGAAAAGGTTTAATAGGACTGGTTAGAGCCACCACACATAGAACAATTAGATACCACAATTTTGCCTATCGAATTCCACCAATGCATCACAACCCTGACTTCACACCACTGGTATTCTTGTCTGGGACATCTCAATAAAAAACTTCAACAAACTTAATGGTGCTGTTTTTCATGTCAGTAAAAGCCTAAAAGCTTACAGGATGTGATAACAACCTTTTATTTTTCTTTTCTACTTGTAAGCTAAGTCAGGGCCTTTATCTTAGTTTAGATATGAAAAACAGAATATCATGTAAGCTTGGTAAATGGTCTTCCTCAGTATCTTTTCCTAGATAATGTTTAATTAAAAAAACCCCATAGAATATGTGCAGTGATGGTATAAGAATTTATAGAGAAAATAAAAGCAAATCTCATTCATAGCTTTGTTTTGATATGCCACTTAGCTGATAAATCTAACACTGAGATTCTACTTTTTGTTTGGTGTTGCATTTGAAAGGTTTTCCTGGTCCACTGGATATTGCTCTCCATCATTTTAGAATCCTTTACAAGGTGTTTTACTTTTTGTATTATGAGATGTCTTTGTATTAAGCTCCGAAAAGCAATAATGAAAATATAAATAATTTTTGGTATAGCAAAAGACTCCTTAGATTGCCAAATGCCATTCACTTGGCAGAAATCAGGCCATGAAGATTAAGTGTTCTCAATGAATAAGGATAAAATTTGGGCTTGGTTTTATCTTCAAGTCTGTGTTTTTATTTCTTTGTTCAGCAGACAATGCAGTGCTACTAATTGGTTAGTTACTATTAATATGTACACAAGACCTTGTGAATTCAATATCAAACAGCTTTTGAGGTTTCAAGACAACAGGAAAAACTGAGAGAAGAAAACCACCTTTCTTGTCCTTTTCTCACTACTTTTCAGAATTTGGCTCTTACTGCTGGTTTTGTGCTTGGAAGATTTTTGAGGCATGCTTTAAAAAATCGACAGGTATGAAAAATAGGAATATCTGTAAAAATAGAAGTGGCAACATCTTTTCATGGAGTAGGGGAGGTGTGCACAAACATTATGCCACACAACGGTCAGAAACAAAAATCTGGATGATGTATTTATAGTTTACTTTGATGAGGGCCTCTGCACAGTTGGCCTGCCCCAAGAGCAGTTCCAGGAATAATTTTAACTGTCCCCTTCATTCCAATGAGAAATGAGAAGCGGTTTGCATTTAATCATTCGTCTTAATCTCCTTCTGTACCTCGATCATTTTCTAAACTTCGCTGTGTCCTAGGCCCAAAATTATTATGTATGATGGAGGCTAAAAATGGGGAAATGATAAGGCGGAATGTACATATGCAGGGTGGGAAGTTGATCCTCTGGCTGGAGAAGGCTTCCTGGCCTCATAAAAATGATCATCCTGAGTGTTTACAGTGCAGATGAATGTTGGAACTGAGCATAACCCTAGGTTTACCTAAAAATGTAAAAAAAGCCTTTGCTAGGTTTCTGTGCATCTTCAAGCAGTGACAGACAGTGCCTTTTTCTAAACAATTGCACCATTTTTGGTCTTTTATGTACCTCCAGAGATGTTCTCAGAGACAGCAGTGCCCATGGTCAGAAGCTGCAGCAGCTAGAAATACTTCTCTTTCTTCTTGCTTTTCTTTCTTTCTGTCAATGATTTCATCTTTGGAGATTTTAATTAGCATGTACTAACAAATGCTTCTTAAGGAGGAAAACAGTAAGTTAAAATTTTGGTTAGACAAATGCATACAGCAAAATCTTTTTCAAGATGCAACTACAGAGAGCCAAGATACAGACTACTGTAGGTAGGGCATAAGAAATGGGAATCGGGGTACTGGAGATCAATTTATTCCTATGTCATTAACTCACAGTCTGTGTCCTTAAATGTACAAAGCACCACTTTTGCTTCCATGTGTATACAAATCATCTTGTTGATTGTTGGCTACCTCTGTGAAGTGTTGTGATGAATACAGCTAATTACAAAATAATAACTAACTAATAGCAATGTGTTTTTGAAGAATCCTAGGATAATTTGACTTCTTTAAATCCTTGTATATTAATATCCGCAGGGTTCACAAGGCTAAGCAGACATTCCAAGAAATGGATAGCCACTTATTATTTGGTGTGCTAAAGTACAACATGTCAATGTGTGGCTTGGTACTATTCCTAATATCTGTATTCGGATGACTTATACATTAATTGCCATTTGGAACCCATACTTGGTGTCTGTCAGAATATAAAGACATAAAGTAATAATTTTTGAACTAGGAAGTGTGACAAAAATTGGGTGCAAACCAGTTTCAGCTTAGCAGACAGAAACTTTCCATCTTGAAAATTATTTTTAAAAAATGCATTTTAGCAGCCTTTTGAACTTTAACTTGGTGCTGTAGAACTGCAGCTCTTCCACGAGGTGGGCTTCAGATTCACTCCCATAACCATTGGCCTCAACACTCCACATCACCCCCTGTCCTTCCTTACAGAGATCTCAGTGGCCTTTGCTGTCTCCCCATCTCAGATTGCTAAACTATCCCTCCTTCCAGCTGTCTTCTTTGGAATTATCAAGTAGCTCAAGCTTTTGTAATTCAAGAGTAGTTCTGCTTTGTGATAACTCTATCACAAAAAAACTGAGAAAGAAATAGCACTGTGGTAGCATTTATCACTTTGCATGCATCCCCCACCGTGTTCAGCATCAGTGGCACTGGTAACAAAGGTGAGTACAGTATTATTAATAAAAGAAGTAAGTTAATGTAAATCCCAGCCAGAATCTGTTAATTGCTGTTCTAGTAAAGCACCTCAGAAGTTTTCCTGAAGATGAAGCACGTGTTTTGGGTGTAACAGTTGTAGTGCACAGATTTGAGGGTTGATTCATAAGCTTGAAGGAATAGTTGTGTTTCACATGTAATGCCTAAAAGATTATCACATTATAAAATTTCTCAAAACAGAGGCTGAAATTAAATAGACTTTTTATGGCTTTAGGTGGGAACTTTCTACCTGTATTATCACAGTAGCTCTTCTGTACTAAGATGTGAGTTCAGCTGATAATTGGATTTGCTACTGTTCCTTCAAGACTGGTTTGCTTTTCCTGTGTTTACACTTGTACAAAGTCTTCTGCCTTGTAATACTTTTTATTTTTCTCAGAAGTGTTGGAAATTGAACTATCTGGATTGTGCAAATGTGGGAATATGATCTAGAAAAATGCTTTTAAAGAATGCCTTTAAATATTACATGGAGATCAAGGAAGCAGCTTTTTGGTGTGCTAACCTATTGGCAAAACCAAGAAGCAATAATTCATTTGTTTCCTTCTCTGTTGATAAGACCTAAACAGGGCTTGTGACTGGCAGATCAGATAGGGCTTGGAAAGCATCTAATGAGTATTTTTTGTATTTTTTATGAGTATTTGTATAAGTATGTATGAGTATTTTTTTGTATTTTAACAAAACCGGGATGAAGGTTTGCTCCTTATTTACTGTGGCAAAGACTTATAGCGGTACTTCTTTTCTCCTCCTCTCTAATTCAAAAACAAATTAACAATTAATAGAATGTGATTATTTTTTGTGCTTACCTTTGTTATATTTTAATTTCAACTTTGTTATATTTTAATTTCAACTATTTAAATTTTATTATTCTATTAAATTGATAGTATATGTATACCATATGTATACTATGTATATTTATTTTGAGTGCAATATGGGAAAGCATGGGGTATTTTAAAATATATTTAACATGTAATTTCACTGCCTTGGAATTAAACCCATAAAATACCTTATCTCCTAGACAGATGAATCTTCCCTTTAGCAACACCTAATTACAATTACCCTAGGAATACCATTAGGGGTATTCAATATCTCAATAGTGAACTAGTTTTCTAAAGACCCAGGAGTCAGAGAAAACTGAGGCTCCTGCCCCAATATAATCTGGCTGAAGATCAGATTCATCCACTACCAGGAATCCTGATTGTGGAACTTGAAAGATTTTTGAATTTTGATATTTGATGTGATATTTAGACCTTTCCTGTGAGTTTGTTACCCAGACCATGGCCTCCAGTTCATCTTACGTAATTGTCCTTAGTCTCTTTACATATAGCCTCTTGGGCCAAAGGGTTCCAAATATTCATTGTTTGGTTTGCAGCCAGACTGAATCACCTTCCTTGAGATAATATCCAAAAAGATAATTATCTGCTTTGATCAAAGTGATCTTTCTCTAGTCTGCCTTCTTGGGAGTGCTCTAACAAAATTAAAATATGTCCAGAATCAACATTTCTTTCCTGAGTCTCCTACCTGTGACCAGGGACTCTCCTAGTGGTGGATGTGAAGTACCTGGTGCTCTGGAAAGCCGAAAACCAAACATTGTCTCAAACTGGTCTTTAGGAAGGCTCCTCAGAGCAGGACACATCATCTACTTTGGCTGCCTTTGCATTAAATTTACTCCTTCCTTGCCCCTGACTTTGTGTGGGCTCCAGCACCCCACTGACCAAGATCTTAAACTGGAAGGGTAAGTGCAGTTGTTAAAGATGTTCACAATAATCTGCATTAACAAGATACATTTTGTATCTTATCCAGACCTTTTATGGTTGCAAAATTGACTCTGGTTCACAGGAAAAAGGAAAAAAAAAAAAGTGTTCACAAGATCTACTTTTTTTAACAGAAACCTTTTGCTGTCAGCAACTCAGGAGTCATCTAGGAACACTGTCAGAACACCTTATCTTGGCACCTCTACTTTAGGCAGAAAGTGCCAGGGCATAGGCACCTGAAAATTAGAGAATATGAACAGAATACTTTTAAACCTTAAAAAATGATCACTTCTAGGAATAGGTAAAATTTAGGGCTAGAGCAGGAAGGATCACAGCTTTTCTGAATGTATGCCCTTTGGAAACTCAAGCTATTATTTTCTAAAGGTTAAAGCATTTTTGACATACAACAGTTGCTTCATTCAGCAGCTTGCCCTACAGTGGCGAAGTCTAGGTTTGGATGATCTGTTTCTGGAAGTTTAAGATCAAACTGGTCTTTCCAAAAATCTGAAGGTGTCCGTGAATATACCACCCAAGCAAAGCTCTAGCCAAATAGGTTGTGCAAATGGCCAGGCAATCTAGGCATATTTTCAGCTGTATGATTCTTCTCCGTGCTAAGTCAAGATATGCAAGCTTCTGTAGGTCTCTTACTACAGAGCTCATTCATTTCTAAATCTTGGGGGCTGTGAAAACTACACTGCTGATTTAGTTACTGGCCCTGAAGTAGACAAAAAAAACCCCACAACCCCAACCAAACCGAAAACTCTGAAGTCTTCTTACATGAATATCAGTAATTCCAGAAAGTATTACATAACAAAAATATTGGCAGACTTTACTTAAGTAAGCAACACTGTGCATAGGTAACTAATGCTTAATCATATGAAAATCTATATGTCATATGCATGAATTCCTAGAGAATTTATTTTGAGCAGTGTTCTGAAAATGTTGCTTGTTTAGTGTGAGCGCCACAAGGAAACAATATTTTACAAGCAATTATTGGAAAATCAGAGATACAGTGATTGAATGGAACATTTTAATAAAACTTCTTATTGATAGAGATGGGTTTATTCTGATGTTTTCTTAAATGCTAAAATCAGCTTTTCTTTAAAAATAATATAAAACATTGTTTCATAATGAGATGTCAGCCATAGTTTTACATATACTGTAATATGCTTCCTAATATACCACAATTTCTGGCCATGCCTGGATATATTGAAGTGCCCTTAGCTTTGCCTCAGGCCTTTAGTACCTCCAGCTGTTATATTATTGGCTGATTTACTGTGAAAATAAAGAGTAGAAATACATAAATGAACATTTTTGTTGCTACCTAATCAACAGGAAAGAGATTATTTTCTCTCTCTGAAGCAGCAGATACTCCTTTTATAAATATGAAACATTTATGATCAGCAGCAGTCTTATGAGCTGACAATGTACTGTAGTCTGAATCTTTTCAGAATTACATTTAAAATACAGCTGTAACATAATTATTAAAATGAATTTATGTCTTCCTTAACTGCAGTGCAAATTATTTAGGTGAATTAAACGTGAATGTCTCCACTTGTTCAGTATTTAATTGCAGCAAATTTGAGCTGGGTCCAGGATATGTTTAAAAAAAAAAAAATGAAAGAACTCATGACATCCCTTCATATCAAAATGTTTTGGTAATCATTCTGTTTAAATAGTAACATTTTATTTTTTTAAGCACTTAGATTCTTGATCTGAATCCATATTCATGGAGGTCTGCTGTAATCCACTTTGCCACTTAATGTTGCAATTCAAATGTTCAGTAAGAAGCAAAGCCCTCCAGAATAAAGCATGAATATTACCGTGTGGGGCTGTAAAGAGGAGACTATTAGAATATATCACCAACACACTAGGGGACCATTTAGTGCACTGCTCTAAATACATCATTTAATTACAATGGAGACATTACTTCATGTTTCTACTGATGTAAGTATTATTAGAATTCATGATATTCGCAGGCTACTGTGGGCCATTACATTGGCCATAAGCTATTCCATAAGATTTACTACTAAAGGCCCGCAAGGGTATTTGAGCATTCATGGATTCTGTGGCAGTAGGCTTTTATCTAAGACACATAAGTGAGGGACAACCGAGTTATTATCTCTAAGAAACATAGCTTAATATTTTGGATTCTAAAGGTTAAGGTACCATAAATCCTGAATTACTCTGAGATATCACATAAAAAGACATTTTTATTTTATTTTACTCTACTCTGCCTCTTAAAATATTTTATGATGGCAGTTTCTAGAGTTGTACCATGTTGTTTACATTCAGTCCCTGGATGCATCAAAAACACTGACACAGCATTTCCTTTAGACTGCTGTAATGGAGGCAAAACACATGCAGGTGATATTCCCCCCATTTCTGCGTTCTCATACATGGCATTCCCGGTGTGATTAGTCTGCCATTCTGATTTTATGCAAGCCACCGCAGACTTTCTTACCCCATGGAGGGCCTTGTTAGTGAACTGGTGGACAGTGCCTGGCAGGTCCTGCTGGAGACAGTAGGACCACCGTGCATGAGGAAAAATAAATACAAATCTCTGGCATTTTGAAACAGATAGGTTGAAATTTTCAGAGATTAAACACTCTTCTGCTGAAGCTGGTAATGTAAAAAGAAGTGTGACGTTTTCTTCTCTAGATGATCTATAGACCTCTAGCAGTACATGCTGTTAGTGGGGTGTTCAAATACGTTTCTTAATTATGACAGTAAACAAGCAGCTTGCATTTAACGCTGCTCCTCCAAAATAATTCAGACTTCCTATGTTATCATTAGGAGTCATTATCTAGTTTCTTTATGTACATAAACACAGTTGTACCACATTTCATGCCAAAATCACATCGTGTGTTATGAAGAAGGATGGGTCAGTTTTTCAGCCGGACCGCAGCAAGTGTTGCTGATGCAGTAGGGATCTGCCAGTCAGGCCAGCTCCCTGCACCCCGGACAGGCGAGCATCCTTAGGCTGCAGCTGTGTGGCTCCAGCTCCAGCGAGGAGCCCTGAGCATGGTGCTACCTTTCCTGACAAGGAGCATAGTGTAAGTAGGCAGGTCTGTTCAAACAGCAAACAGCAATTCTTTGGTAGTAACCCAGAAAGTTTGCTCAGTTAGTCTGCTTGGTTTCATGACTGGATGTTGAACTTCACTGATTTACGTGGATAATACTGGGTGAATTGTCCTTGACTAGTTTCTCTAACATTGGACGAGGTCCAAGAATGTTTTCTGTAACAATCATAACAACCCGTGCACAAATTATCTTAAAGTTCAAGGTAAGTCAAAATTGTTTTAGGAAAACTAGAAAATCAAAGAGATATCTGCCTGTAAATTCTTCAGGACAAGAATTATCCTTCTTCTCCCTGCCCCACTTTTTTCGCCCTTCTAAGTTCTGCTTTTATCTTGGGCTCATTGATCGCTAGAGCTTAAGAAGTAATAATTGAAAAGAGGGAGTCCTTTGCAGTTTTGTGCCTATCAGGAGGGCTGCCGAGAGTTTTCCCTCCAGAAGACAAAGAGGCACAGAAAGATTAGTCTTGCGTAGCATGTACTTAAATGTTAAATAAACAATGAGCTTGTTTTTGTTTCTTGCTTTTTTAATGAAAGTATAAAGTCTAGGCTTTATGCTTGTTTTCTTTTAGCTTTACTTAGTGCAAACTAGTCATTCCACCTTAGTTTATTCTGTGGGTTTTAGTGGCTGTCTTAAAGAAATAAAGAGTTGTGTTTGGCTGAAGAATCTGTTTAGATCCAGAGAGCTGGTTCTACTTTTTCATGAGTAGCTTCAAATCCAAAGTCATATCTGAGTGTATCTGTGAAGCCAGAGACTTCACAGAGGTATGTGGGGTTTTTTTTTGCACTACTCTAGAACCGGCGCAGGGTTTGGGAGTGGTGGGCTGTGCCTGCGTCGTGCCAGAAGTATGTGAAGTGCCATAGAGCAATTGCTTGGGTTGCCTTTTGTTCCAGTAGTTGAGTCCGCTGAGGACTGAAATTGATTTTCCTTATGTTAGCATGTGAAGGCTCTGCCCCTTGACCCACTGCCGGCAAGCGTGCAGGGCACAGAAAGGCTGCAGCTTTGCAGAGGTAAGCAGCACTACGCCTCTTATCACCAGCGCATTCTTCTTCCGAAATTGTTCTCTCCCCTGTGCTTTTCCTTTCTACCCTATTCCGCTCTTTGCACTGATGCTGGATTGTCCCATAAATATTTTGTATGCCTGAAACAATATATTTTTTTTCTTGCAATAGCATAATATTTTTTAAAAGTAGCAGAAGTGGTTGATCTGTATTCATGAACCAGATAATACTGTTGAGTGCAGTCAAGCACACTGCCAGCAATTGGTAGTATGGGCCATCTACTCTACACCATTATTTCTGTGCAGCTTAATCCCATATAAAACATCCTGCTCATATGTCAGTTTTGCCAATGGTGATGCAATGATAGGTAAAACTGGGGAAAGTGAACAGGGACTACAATTGTAAAAACAAGCTCAATGATGATCTATTTATACCCTTCAACAGAAAGGCCAGTGTTCACACTACAAATATCTTCAGAAAGCGATGAAATACATATTTTGCTAGATAAACCAGTTGGTTTAGTCCCCTTTTCTCAAAAATGTCAGATGGTGATTCCCTCCCTCCTCCTCTGTTTTGGTGCTGTAGTTAACTCACCCACTGCCTCTTAGTTTATGTCCTACTGCTGGCCAGGAGACTAAACCCCACAGAAATGATGTTATCACCGCTGTGATTAAGCCAGGTCTCCAAAATCACGTTGGCTTGTTGGGGTCTTTGAATCTGAATTTGTCATACTCCGTATGGGATTTTTTTTCAATGTTGAAATTCCACAAAACATATAAATACATCTAGACTGGAATATTAAAACATACTCATGGCTTTTTACCTGTCAGGAAGAAAAGAGGAAGAATAAGCCATGTTTCAATGTCTGCTCTCAGTAGGTGGC
>NW_009613215.1:0-3766 GCF_000690535.1 Cariama cristata | reverse complement strand
TGTAGCAAAGTTGGGATTGGCCTCTTCCTCCAGGCAACTGTGACAGGACAAGAGGGCATAGTCTGAAACTGCACCAGGGTTCAGGCTAGAAATGAGGAGGCATTTCTTCACAGAAAGGGTGGTTAGGCATTGAAACGGGCTGCTCAGGGAGGTGGTGGAGTCAGCATCCCTGAAGGTGTTTAAGAAAAGACTGGACGTGGCACTTAGTGCCATGGTCTATTTGACATGGTGGTGTTAGGGCAAAGGTTGGACTCGATGATCCCAGAGGTCTCTTCCAACTTAACTGATTCTGTGATTCTGTGATCTAGTTGAAGATGTCCCTGCTTATTGCCAGGAGGGTTGGACTAGATGACCTTTAGAGGTCCCTTCCAACCAAACTATTGTCTGGTTCTGTGTTTCTATGATACTCTAGGATGTCAACTGAAAAAGAAAAGCCAGCATAAAAAAGCCTATACTGTTGATGCAAACAGCAATGGACCAACCCTACAGTCCAAGCCAACCTCACCCAGCCCTATACAAAAACATATTAGTATGCTGGACTACAGGTATGCAGATCACCAAGCAAGAGGGGATGTCCACATCATGAGGGAGATGGGTAGAAAATACTCAAGAGATCAGTGAATGACTTGTTATGGCTGTAAGATAGCATAAGTTAAGCGTAAGATTGTTACATGTACCAGTATTTACCAATCAGGTACGTAATAAATAACTAATTTACTTAAGCAGAATAGTGTGGTGGTCTGTGTATTTACTACAGTATCCAAAAGAACCATGACAAGCAGCCAGACAGTGTAGTCCCTAGATCTGCACTAAGTTGCCTATCCCTTAACATCAATTTCTATACATATCTCCTTTGCCTTCTCCCCATCATCATGAGCACTCACAAGAGTGAAAAAGACAGAAACTAATGGGACTAGACTTCAGAGAAAGCAAAAGGGCTGCTTTTTTCATATAACAGTTGCCAGAAAGTAGTTGGCTCTTCTTGACAAAAGATGTTGCAAATGCAAAGCTTATACATGAGTTTAAGTGAAACTGGACAAATTCTCGGAAAAGATTCTCTGAACATTATAAAAAAGACAATCATACAGGGTTCAGAAAATCTGTGAGCTGAAAATGGTCATAGGGTGGCAAAGTTAACAAGTGGAATGCACATGTATGCCTATTCTTGCACCTCTCTAGGCACTGTCTTACACTAATACTGGATTAGACGTACGCATGGTCTGAATCAGTTTGATTGCTCTTACACACTTTAGTATTCTGCATTGTCTTTATACTGTTTCATAAGATATACAGATATTGTGTTCTGCACAACATGGCTAATAGGAATGCCTTACAGTACCTTTCAGATATGCTACAAATGTCAGACTGTATCTGAAAACCATCTGGAAATGCAAGCAACCTATGAAGCGGACTCAACAAAAAAAATGGACTATGTTGTATGAGATTACTAGACAGGCTAATTATGACAGTATAAGAAATATCCAAACTCTGTAAGATTCTGTATTTTGGAAAGGTCCTGAGGGATGGCGATGCAATTCTGTTGAAGATCAAAAACTGAAAGCATTACAAATCTAGTATCAGAAAAAAAGTAGTTCATAGGAATAGGCTTTCTTCCACTATCATTCTCAACATAAGAAATTGCAGTATAAATACCTGCATATGAAACCAATTCTTTTTCAGAGGTGTTAAAGTTTTGATTCTGACAACAAAAAGTGATACTTTTCAAACTACACGAGCAACTTCTGCCCAAGCCTGTTTTAGTTCACTGGTGAAAAACTTGGATTATATTCTCATTATTCCTTATCTATATAAGGTGGCATAAAATTATTTTGAGATATGCAGTATATTCTGCATCTAAATAGAAAAGACAAAAGTTTTAACAATACAACCAGTTTTAAACAATAGCGCTTTCATATTTCAATTTGCCAGGTCATTTAATACTGTCACTAGTTATAGAAATTCAAGTGACTGATTGTTTTCACTGATTTTCTTGCAATAAGTAACTGTTGACAAGTTCAAAAAAAAGAGAGATCACCTCTTCAAAAATTAAGATGAAATGTGTTCTTTGATAAAGATCTAATTGATAAAATTTTGAGATAAAAATTTGTAGAAATGTACTTGAAATTATTTGAAACGGCAGTTCAGTTTCCATTAGGCCCTAACTGATCTAAATGGGTACCTCTGCAAACTAATTTCATAGATGGATGCATCAAAACATTCAAGTGATTAAATAATTTCCCTGTAACAAAAGTAGCTACTACCCTCTTTCTGACACAGCAAGTAATCATGTATTTATAGACTGAAATGCTGGTGTAGACAAAATATTCTGCAAATATACTGGCTTAAGGAAAGAAGTGTAGTGGTATTTATACGTGTATATTTTAAATTTTGGCCAAGGCCTGAATTAGGTTTGGTTTGCTCTTTCCACACACATAAAGTTCCATGATTTGAGAATGCAAATCAACAGCCCAGTGCTTTTATCCTTCAACTTCATGACATTTACCACAGCTCACCCTGTTCATCTTGCCAAGCAAACAAGCATGCAGGTGACAATTGACACAACAGAAAAGACAGTACCATATCAAGAAGTAAAAAAACTTAGGGTGAACACTTTTTTTAGCAACACGGATGAGATGAACGTTGCTAAAGCTTTACCATGGAACTGAGTCACACCGCTCCGGCAACAATTTTCTGGTAAAACTACTCAGTGTCCAACATCCCTTCTTGTCCTCTACATTGTTCACATGAAATTTAAAATTCAATGAAAACACGAATCCTGAAACCTTTTAACGTACTACCAGCTAAATAAAACTACCTGCATTTGCTGGATAGATAAATATGCTTATTAAAATATCTTTTACCTTCAAATGAATTGACTACTTAAATGCATTGCTATGTATTGTTATTAGATTGCTTATGGTTGTGTTACATCTTAGTGTTTCTGATTTGCAACGTTACTGTTGCGAGTGAGTGTAAGCTCTTAAAACACCCAGATATCCACTGAGGATGAAGATCGCAGCAGAGCAGTTACTAGTTTAGCATCTCAGGAAGATTAGGTTCCACAGTAGGAATTAGTAAGACACAGCTTCAGCTGTAGAAGTGCAGTTTTATTAATTGTTCTGTTATAGACTTAAAGCTCCTTCAGTTACAGTTTTATTTTTGCATACTTACAGATTTTTCTGTATTTTTTGTAAATAGTTGTTAACGGCTGTGGTGGCTACACAGGGCCCTGAAAAATCACAGTAAAGCTATTAATGTTTTGAAAATGCTTCTGCTGCATGTAAGAGCAATTTCGATCTGTTCCAGCAGGGAGAGGTATGTCGAGTGGTTGTAGGGTATGTGAGGCAAATGTCAGGTGATCATAGCAACAGGTATGAGAAAGATGTCAAGATTGTTAAACCATGTGCTGGTAATAGAACATGCGAGGATAGAGACTCATACATAGGAAACTGTCCCAAGGGAATTACATGGTTTACATAGACTACAGGCAAGCACTACTGGTTACACAGACAGCAGCATCAGTGTATAGAGCTGTAGAGATACTTCACAGGTTAGTAAAAAGCTGCAGATGGGGATGCCCTGGGACTACAAAGATGCACTGCAATAGCCATCAGCTATGTGGCCATTGTACATAGCCTGAAAATCACCTACACCTCCGTGTCACCTGTCCCCCAAACACACACCTAGAACGAACAGAAACACAAACTGTCGGGAGGAGAGGAGCCCGTTTTCACAGCTGTGTGTCAGCGCCGCTCCCGCGGCCTCC
>NW_009613214.1:0-11451 GCF_000690535.1 Cariama cristata | reverse complement strand
TTCTGTGATTCTGTGAAAGGATCATCTCTTTAGCCTAATGTAGTTTCCATTGCTTGTGTAATTGCATGTATTTGGATTTCTTTTGTGAAGATTACTTCTAATATCAGTCCTTTTTTACAATAAGAATATAGGGAAATTTCTATTGATGTTGTTCTTATTCATCACAAATTGACATTAACATATCTATTTCACTGAGATGTATGTGAGCTGGGATCACCTATCTTTGTTGCCATCATTGAGTGGGCAAAACTTCTTGGGAGTGAAGATTTTCCTCTTACATTACTCAATTAACAGGACTGCAGTTTATCTGCTCTTTCGTGATGATATTGTCAAATACATGTGCAAGTTTTGTCTGAATATCTATGTGTATTTTGTCTATAAATCTCAAAAGGTAGAACTTCTTAAAAATCCACAAATCCTGGAATAACAGAATCTGCAAGTCTCTTGTCTTTAACCATACGAGGTATCGATGTCAAATGTGAAGTCAGAGCAGGAATTTCTCTCACTTGTGTGCTCAAATTTACCAATCAAGATCTTGTGCTGCCAGTTAATCCTTCCCAACAGTTAACATTTACACCTCAGAGCTATCAGTACTGCTGAATCTGAAACTGTTTGAACGCAAGCAAAAACCTGAAGCTTCATGAAGTCCATGAAGGACCTCACAAAAAAAATATCTTGCTTTCCTACTGAAAATCCATTGTAATGCTTCTGTTCTAACACCCTAAACTAGATAAACATCTTTGAAATCACTCTGAAGGCAAAGAAAAAGTCAGGATGAGATCATAAAATTTGCGATCTATCTTGCCTTTTTCTTGGGCTACCGGTACACTTGAATTAATGATAAAATGATATATATATACTTGTTTACTGTTTAGATAGAAGTAACACAGAACATTCAGAGAGAGTCATCCTGTTTCCTACATTAATACTCTACAGTTCAGATCTTGGCCACAAGTAAGCAGCTTCCAAAAGCAAATCACTCTGTGTCCTTTATTATTGCATATTTTTTAATATATATATATATAAACAAAAGAAAGGAGGACTGTGTTTGCAGATAGACACTTTTGCAGTTTTAGTCAAACTCTTTACAACCTCTCCTACGCTGGAGATTTTGGATATGACAGTTGAGATGCCATAACTGACAGTGTGAGCACAATATATAATCTCATATCCTAAAAAAAAAGTTGAGTCTAATTGCTCCAGAAAGGTGATTTAACTTAATTTGTTTTATGAACAAGGAAAGCTTCCTTAATAACGTAGTGTTCAAGATGCAGAAATGGTAATTGAACAGATGGGGACAGTAATGTTTTACATCACTCTGGCCAACTTGGCAAAAATTATGTTTGTGCATAGTCTGTGTAAGCTGTATATTTTAATCCCTGCCTTATATGATAAAGAAGGAATAGTTAAGAACATGCTGCTCTGTAGAATTTATTCCTAGCTGACCAATAGGTAATTTAAAAGTTATTATTGTGAAAAAGTCACATTTGCATAATCAGTATTCTTATACAGAAAGGCAATAAATGAAGCTTTATAAGGGCAAATTTATGCAGAAAAATACACTGAAGGTTGTAAAATGCAAAGATGTGCTTCCTAGCTCCAGAAACCCATAGTCCCAAATTGCTGGAAGCTATGAGTATATTCTGGAGAAGTATTCCTATATACTTGACCTGTTCTTAAACTCCTCTGTGGACATTCACTGTTGACTGTTGGTAAAAGGATATTGGGCTACATGTTCTTAATTTATCCAAAGCTAGAGCAACTTCTTGAAGGTCAGCCTTTCCCTGAGAGCTGACAAAAACTGCTCATAACTTCTCAGTGTTGATGGTTCATGTAACCATCATCACTTTACAGACAGAATGACAATCACAGTCCTTTAAATAACTGGATGAAGACAAAATATAGATGTTAATTGTCTGTGTAAATGTAACCATAAAGCACTACTACTTTCATTCATATTAACAGCATTCTCTTCCAGATAGTACTAATATTATTCTGCCTCTCTAAACTACAGCATGCAAATCTGAGCATGTGACCAGAGTAAAAATAAATCCCAATTTTTATTGCGCTATGTGAGTCCATAATTCCCTTTGTGGAGTTCAAGTAGCTGATTAACTTGTCTGTTTTGCACCTTCTTCTGTTCTGTAATGAGCATAATGATAAGTAGCTTTTGGGGGAGGCTATATAAAACAGAAGAAATTTCTCACTGTATAGATCTTATTTACAGCATCATGAGTGTGTGCAAAAGAGATTTATTGAGGTATAAAACCTGTTGGAAAATGCAAAGCATTCGACTGTTGGAGCAGGTCCATAGAATTTAGAATACTACCTGGACTTTATCACATAAGATTTTTCAAAGCTTGAGTTCGGTGTTTGGCCCCTGGGAATCCAAAATGACAGACAAGTGTTCATGGACAGTTTATTCCCTGGTCAGATGAAGTTAATCGGTATTATTGCTGCTGTCAGCTGGAAAGACTAAGTTACACAGATGAAAATGCAAGCCCTACAAAATACAGTATTGTTTGTAAAGACTATTGCATTTAGTTTCTGGATTCTTTCTAATAAATGCTTATTCATAACAGTTTTTCCAGAATTCCAAATTTTTTCTGTTTAAATAAAAGCAATGGTATGAAGTTTTTAAAAGAACTATATGAAAGACCAATCTGTCATACTTAAGTAACATTTACAATATTTCTGCTCTTCATCAGAGAAATTTGCCATTGAAAGGGGTCATATTGCATCAATTTGGTATCTCATCAGCTGGCAAGATAACAAAACTTTTTCACTTTTTATACCTTTTAAAAGTATGTTTTGTTTTCCATTGTGTTACAAGTAATTAAAATTCTTCACCAGTTTTGAGTAACAGCAATCTCATGTTTCATGAATATTCTTCTAAAAGTGAGCTTATTATTCTTCTAAATATTTTGGGGGGAGGAATTTATTTAGAACAAGTAATTATTAATTTTATGAATCCAAACAACTTCTTCCCAAGTGTCTTTTACAGTGTCCTGTAGATATTGCAGAGTTTACAGGAATGTCTGCACCCAGCAATCAGTGTTAAGACTTAGGCATGTCCCTCTCATCACTAAGTCTTCTGAGGGTTATCAAATGCCTACATTTGTGTTAATGGAATCTCAAAACTACTTTCTCCTCTTGCGTTCCTCACATATGCAAGACAGCTCAACATTGATTGTGTCTACATTGAGCTGCTTTCTCACTCAGAATAGCAAGAAGGGCTTCTAATCTCTGAAAAAAAGGTAAGTCAAAACCAGACCTTCATGACTGGGACCTACAGTTTATGTTGTTATAAGAACCTTTCTTGAGGATATTAATTTGTATATAGAAATATTTCCATATCATTATCTTGAAATACATCTACTCAAGTCATGCAAAGTAGCTTGCTTTTAAACTTTTACTTACATCAATTTGCCATGGAAAAAATAAGTACCCTGAAGTTTTTCCTAGATAAAATTTTCAACAATAATAACCAATAAGGTTAAGTGTCTCCTAAAGCAAAGGATAGGTCTTCACTGAATCCATGTAAGTGTCCTGTGTTTTCCAGTTCAGATTCTGTTACATCATGAACTGATCAATACAGCAATACTGATATTTATGTACTTTGAAGAACCCAGCAATCATTTTTCTTTATTGGCTGAGTTATTTTCCTCACAGAAATGTTCTTACTAATAAATCTTCTTGAATAATGAAGGCAGTTATCTGAAAGTTCTGTAACTTATTTAATTGCTTCACTACATAGAACAGTGAAAATCCTTCCAAAACTGATTAAAGAAAAACAGAGTTTGAAAGAGGGACCAATGCATACTATGAATATTGTTTATGAAAAAAGGTTGTTTTTCTAATAATTTGTTTAAAGAACTGTAAGGAAACAACTCCATTTCACTGTTTATGATATGTCCTCATTCTGCTTCTACCCAAATGCAGAAAAGACCTACTTCTGGTATTCCCAAAGATGAAGAAAACACAAAACATCAGCTACTGCACTGCATAGCTTCCTATTATCTCATCAGTCCAATCTCTTCTTTGATTAAAAGGGAATGTTTCTGGTAAAACTAGAGGAATTCTCAATTTTTTTGATGTTGTGAATCCTGCTAAAAAAAATATTTAAAAATGCTTTAGAGTATCTGTTGTTCAGCTCATGAGAACCCACTAATTCTGCATGTCTGTAGCTCTGCAGTCATCACATACATACGCTTCAAAAGTCACTTGTTAACATTAGAAGAATATAATTATGAGAATAAAGAAGTATTTACACCACTTATTAATGTGGTTACTTTACTCATAATTTTGAAACAAGAAAAAAAAAAGAATAAAAAACAAGAGATGAATGTATAAAGGACTTTGCTTACTGGTATTTTTGAAATATAGAAACAAGTCTTAAGCATTTTGAAGGTCGAAAACCCTACTACTAAAATAAATCTGACTGCTGTAAATCAGAAATAAAACCCCACAGGTAAAAATAGGAAAACAACACTGATGTGTGCAAATGCATCATTCATTTTATCTCTAAACTAGAAGGAAATTATTAGAAAACATAAGGAAGGATTACAAAAGTCGTGGAAGCACTTGAAAGAAGCATAGAATTTAGAAAGTAAAGAAAAAATAAATGTATGTAATCCAGGAAATGGAGGGCACCAAGTGTCACTGATTCAAATGATATCAATAAGTAGCAGAAAAAGTAACTGTGAGATACAGAAAACGGGTGAACCTGATAAATTTAATTTTTGTTGTCCAGATAATAGCCTTCTCTAAAGATACTATTTATGGTAGGAAAAAAAACAAGTAAACAAAAGATTACTATAAAAGGAGTATTTTGACAAAGCTACCTCTACTGCTGCTGTTCATATACAGGTCACAAATGTTTCATGTGAAGTGTTATTCATCTTTGAAAAACAAATATCATAGAAGTGTTACATGGAGGTAGCCCAGATAACTATATATCTACTTTAAACTGCTATTACTGTAATTTCCCAAGTAACAGTAAAGAATAGTTATGGAACCAAAACACCGTTTATGTAAAATAACTGTATGCTACAGGACAAGCAGAAAGTAGAATGTAAAATTATTCTCCTATTAACTTTCACTTGACTCTTTCTTTAGGGGGAGGGAAAAAAAAGCTAAAACCTAAAACCCTAAAGAAATATTTATGGATGGCAAGTAGTGTCATGACACAATTGTGCTAGATCAAATTAATATCAAGTGGCTTACATTGGTAAACAAGGCCCTTCAATTTCCCCTTAACAACTCTCAATGTTCTCCACTGGAAATTCATTGGGTCCCTATCCTGTGGGATGCATCAACAAGCAACAGATCTCTACGACATTGGAGCCTCCAATTTTCCTTCAAAATTATTGATAAAATCCTGTCGATTTCAGAAGAAATAGGATTTAACTTTAAAACATTTTATGATATATAATTCTATTTGGAATACCTGTTATCAAATTAATAAATGATTTAAAATACAGTATTAAAGTATATTTAACACTTCCTATGGACAGAACACAAAAAAATCAAGCTTGACAACTTTGGATTTCTGATTAGACAAGTTATATGGCACTATTTCTGTTCCCTGAAGAAAGAAACATGTAATTACGTCCCACATTTCTCTGTTTTAAGCTTTGGATATTATGGCTTATGAAAACTTGTGCCAATAAAACTATCATATGAATGTTGATGGATAAATAATCCAAAAGTGCAGCAGGCACAGACAAAGCAGAGACTAATGATTGGCCACAGTCAATATGTAGAGTTTGACTTGCTTTTGAGCATATCTTAAGTGTGCTCTATCCAAACAGTAGCGCAGTTCAAGCATTTTCTGAATATTGTAACAAAATCTTGTTAAACAGAGTATTATAACATATAGAGCAGCCATTTGGCTGTATTTTGCCCTGAGAATCTCAGAATTTGTACTGCTTTTTCCTACCTCTGTGGAAAACACTATACCCATTGAGTGGATAAAAACACAGGGAAATCTACAAGATGAATCTTACAGATAATTTAACTGCTACATTATTATTTTTTCTGTGAGAAAGTGCTCCTTGCCTTAAGCATAGCATGAAATAGGTGGCTATTAATGTCATTGTGAGAACAGGAATAGTAAGAAAAAGGACTTTACGGCTGGATTCTCAAAATCATAAGATCTAGATTCATTTGAACTAGGACTTTAAATGAGATGTCTAAGTGGCATTCCTTAGGTAAAGAGAAAGAAATTGAGACATAAAATTGCTTCAGCCCACTTAAGGTACGGATGGATCTGAAAATGGATTGGTTAGATTTGTGTTATGTGCCCTGGGATAAAAAAAAATCAGAAATTTCAATAGACTTGTTATTACATGGAGTTCATTAACACTTATGTCACTTAGTCCTGTTAGACCAAATCCTGAAATTTTAACATAGAATCATATCGTATCATAGAGTGGTTTGGGTTGGAAGGGACCTTAAAGACCACCTCATTCCAACCCCTCTGCCCTGGGCAGAGACACCTTCAACCAGACCAGGTTGCTCACAGCCCCATCCAACCTGGCCTTGAACACTTCCAGGGATGGGGCATCCACAGTTTCTCTGGGCAACCTGTGCCACTGCCTCACCACCCTCACCATGAAGAATTTCTTCCTTACATCTCATCTAAATCTTTTGTCTTTCAGTTTAAAGCCATTGCCCATTGTCCTATCACTACAACCCTTTGTAAGATACCCTATTTATAGTCAATTTTTCCTCAATTACACATCCTTTGAATTTAACATGAGGTTGCCCAAGTGAAAATGAGAGTCAGAAGAGTAATATCTGCAGGGTTTTCATCACCGATAGCAGCAGCAGAAAATTTCTGAGAAGCAGAACTGTTCAACTGATTTGATCCTAATTAAAATAAAATTGATTATGTGAAAAATATGATTCATTTACATTCACTGTTTCACAGACACAAAAAGCATCATTGATCAGGTGTCTCTAGAAAACAGACAGTTGTGCTCACTGTGCTACTGTCTTCAAGAACAACAAATAAACCATGACGCACTACAATATTGACATTGCCATGAATTGAAGATGGTTATGGTACTCATTCAAGCAAGTTTCTTCACCATCAAGAAAATAGTTTGCAGAGCCAGAAACTGAAGGTTGAATACCAAAGGATGGTGATTTTAGGTTTTTTGAAAGACATTCACCGTTCCTCATGAGGGTCCTTTAGTAAATGAGGATTTCAAATTGTGCCAAAGTTCTTTGCCACTGAAAGTAGGAAATTTTCATTCTTTTTCATCACTTACATGAAAAAGTGGTAAGGAAAAGTACTTTCATCTGCAGTATGAACTCAGGAATGATGCAAAAATTAAAGCAGATTTCTTTCCTTGCAATGAACATGGAGACTGAATAGTAAAGTGTTCGTGTTCTGAAGAAGAAGTTGTGTGTCTCAGAAATATGGTGTGTTCTTAAAAAATATACTAGAAAATATTTGCATGGATTATAGTATACACTCAAATACATTTCTGTTAGCTTACTGAACAAATGTACAATATGATATTCAAAGCTGATTTAATTACCTAAGTGTAAAACCAGAATATTTCTCTGTTCATGTCTTCAGTACTGTAAGTCAGAAAGGAAAAGACATTTGGGAATGTTCAAAATTAAAATTCTTTATCCTGCAATTCTGCTTTTTTAGTTTACCAAAGTTGTGGATCCAGTCTTTCCACCACTTTATGTCTTTCGCTATACGTGGGTGGATAGTACTTTTAGATCAAAGCAGAAAGATTTCTGGTAGATAACAGGACTTGGTGTTGTAATGATATTATAGTTAAAACATAATGATAATGTATTTCTTATGGCTGAGACAAGATAGAGGTTATATTAATGTTTTAGAGCATTCAGAGTTTTAGAAAAATAGAACTGAGCACCTTTAATTTTCTGTTTACCTGAAATGTACTGAAAAGGAACTTTATATTTGGAAGTGTTGCAAATGAAATCTTGGGAAGGCAAAAAATGTCTGGATAATCTAGAGACCATCAGAAATCTGGAAATAAAACCTCAATTCAATTAGCAAACATAAAATAAGTATTGATGCGTTTGAAATCTATTAGAACTTTATCATCCACTAAAAATTATCTAAGAATCTGTGAGATAATCATCAATACCCAAGGGGAATTCTCCTTACTGTCTGGATGATTCTTCATATTTTCATGTGAGTATAGGGATTATCAGTAACTATAGTTACACTACCATTTGAGAATGCATTTGCTTTCTGAAAGCTTTCTGGATATTTGTATACAAAACTGCTGAGCTGCATCTTTCAAACTGAATATGAGACTGTTCTGAATTCAAATCCTAAGACAAGGAAAAAAATACAATGCTTAAAACAAGAGGGAAAAAAAAGATTTGTTAACATAATTCCCCCAAATACACAAAGAGGCTTCTACCAAGAGATTGTTCTTTTCTGCCATCTGTTCATCATTCTGCCTCTCCATTGAATGAGGTTGCAATTGCGATTTTCATTTCAATGAGTATTCTGATTCCATAGGAAAGAAATAAAAGGTTATACTGTTTATAAAGATAGAAAAGTCTAAGTAAAATAAGCACTTTGATAATATAGGAAGAAAGATGATGCTTAATATAATCTCTATATCACAATTATTTACTCCATTGAGCAATGGTATTGCGAAATGCAGTTTATCAAATACATAACTTCTGCTAAAAACTAAAAAAAATCAGAGTGACAGAACTGAGCAACTAGCTGATAAGATTAAATTGTTTGCAATTGATCCTTCCAGTAAATTTGGCTAATACTGGGAAAAGCTATTGGAGTTTTAAGTTGAATTCTTTGCTAATCTTTGTTAGAAGACGATAGAAAACTTCCAGAGTTGTTAGTTTAATTCTATTCATATTTTAAAGTACAATCTTTCAAACTACTACAGAGAGATTTACTGAAGCACTGTAATCTTTCCTAGATTACACATATAGATAATTTAATGTGCCTATATCTAAGATATCTGAAGTCAAGCAAGCTTAAGCCTCTGTGCCTATATCTAAAATATCTCAAGTTAAGCCTCTATTCTGCAACAGAATCCACACAAAATTATCATTTCACACTTGCTGTTTCTGTCATATTGCTGGGCTCAGAGTACTGTGATTCATGGACTAATAATTCTGTAGAGCTACAACACTACTTTATTGCAAAGACTAACAGTGCAGTACTTTCTACTCATCCAACTTTTTCCAAAGTTGCTAAATACAAAATAAATTATAAAACAGAGCTATAACGATTTCATATGTCAAGTCAGTGCCAGTTCTAAAACCAGTAAACAAAACACTTAACCATGGTCAGTCTGAAGTTGGACGCTTCTTTTCCAGGTATTTTTGAGGTGTCTGTGAGGGGAGTGCTAAGATAAGGTTATCTGTGGAATGGAAGATGATACATCTATTGTCTCCAAAATAAAAATTACTTTTATTATCAAAGAGTTTATTTTCTAAAAGCACAGATGGTGTCAACATGCTTCAGTAGCTGTCTTTCAGTAGCTGAGAACAGAATGAGATTGTGAAGTAGTGGATTAGACAAGGTATAGAGAGCAGAACTGTGTAGTTTTGATGAACAAAAGGGAGTTTTATTTCATTAAGATCAAGGAGAATAAAGCTCAGGTTCTTTCTTTTCTTTGTTTTAATTTATGAAAGTTTTAAACCAGAACTACTCTTACATGTCAAAAGGTCATAATATTTTTATTTTTCTAACTGTTCTTGGGCAATAATTGCTCAAAGTCTGAGTTTAAAAATATTTTTGCTACGCCTAAAACCATTCTCAGTTTTCAGGTTATTTTCTTCAATCATGCACCCTATTGCATCCTTCCCTCCCAGAACTGTGATGGTTAAGCCCTTTCTAATTAAGCCTATTAAGTCAGGGAAGTGCAGATATTGCAGCTGCATATAATCAGGCATGACTCTTACTGAAGATAGTGGGGTTCAGTCTCAACAGAATTTTATAGACCTTGATAAAACCTTTCTTTTGAATTTATGTCTTAACAGTGACATCCAGTAACAGCACAGTGCCATGGAGGTCTAAGAGAACAAATCATACAAAACAGGAACTGTGTAGGTTATTAATTTCCAAGGTAATATTAATAGGGCCAAAATGTTTAATTGTTATAAGGAGGGAAAATTAAAAATGGACATTATCTTGTAAAGGACATTGTTATTTTGTCCTATACTCCCCTTTCCATTAAATTGTTATTGAAGGTTAATGACCACATTTATTTTCATTTATCTCCTATGTATTTCATGTCCAATCTGGTGCAAAAGTGAATAAAAAAGCACGTTTCCTCAGAGTCGGTCTCGGTCAGCCCCTCTGCCTGCAAGTCTGGGTTTTCAAAAGTACACAAAAATGTCCTCCTGCAGTAGCCCTCAGTGGTGAGTTCTCTGACTACTCAGGCTTGCAGAGATGAGCATCTAGCAACTGGGGCTGAGCAGGAACAGAGGCACAAGGCAAAGTTACAAGGTCCTTTACAAAGTCATTAGCGTTTTTTCTCTTTTCCAGTGTATAACAGCTAAATATTTTTATCTTGTTAGCACTATCTTATTATCTTAAAAATAATAAATCTATACCATTCTTGTTTTCTATGATACTGTACTCTTATTTTTTTCCCCATTATAACTGCATGCATAAAGTGTGCAGGCACACACACAAAATGCAAGCAAAACTACTAAAAAATTATTATTAATATCTCCACCAGCTAAAACCCACTAGATCCACCACTGAACAAACTATTCCACAAACCTGTCTCCACCACATCTGCTATGATGTGTAAAACCGCACCTAATCTTGCACAATCACCCCTGCACCCCAAATCCAAATATTAAGCCATGAACTCATATACCTGCACAAAAAGACTTTTTCCTTTTTCAAAACCTACAGGTGCATTGACTTTACTTGCATGACTCCCTTTGCAGAGCTCTTTCTATAAGCAACACCTCCCCTTAATCCTTGAACGAGAGTATGCCAAAAAGCTCAAATAATAAAATCACAAAACTTATGCTCAAGGTAAGGAAAATATGTAAATGCCAGTTTTATGCCTAACATCTGTGCCTGACCCTAAGATGCCTGTTCATGTAGGACTTTCAGAGACCTCCCTGAGAAGACTGACTGACTTTTGACTAATAGGACCTTAATTAAGTTAAGCCAGGGCATTAAAGGACCTGTAAACAGAAATGTTCATGGTCCTCAACTCATTACAGAGCACATGCGGGAAAATCAGGGGATCAGGGCCAGTCTACAAGGATTTATGAAAGGAAGTTCATACTTGAACAATCTGGTTTCCTTTTTTGACAAGGTGACCGGCTTGGTAATGAGGGGAAGGCTGTGGATGTTGTCTACCTAGACTTTAGTAAGGCCTTTGACATCGTCTACCACAGCATGCTCTTAAATGAATTGGCAGCTTGTGGCTTAGACAGGTGGAGTCTTTG
>NW_009613213.1:0-2355 GCF_000690535.1 Cariama cristata | reverse complement strand
TAAGAGCCGGCCCAGCCTTAAACGGTGAGTTTAACACAAAGGTATTGTGAAGATTATTGTATCAGTCTATGAGACTCTTGGATTAATGGGAATCATATAGGTAACGTAGACAGAAAGCAGCAGCACAGAGTTAAATTGACCAACAACATAAGCCTTTATACATTTGGTTCTCTGAGAAACGCAAACTTTTTTGTTTTTAACCTGGACCTTAAAATCAACAGTCATGGGACATGTCTTTTCAATACAGGTATTTCTTTTTTTTGTCTCATGAAACACAATTGAATTTTGACTGTATTAAACATAAAAACTGCCATTTCCCTCTGACTCCTTGCACCCTTCGTCAAAATTGTTAGTATTTTACCCAGTTCATGATGTTGTCACTTCTGTATTTTTCCTACAGTTACTTCAGCCATCAAGAACGTTGGTGCCAATACAAAAGCAACCACAGGGTAATGAATTATTTCTGCACACCGAAGGAAAAGGTTGGTGAGGGAAAAGGGAAAATATGTTTCTGCTTTAAAATCAGACAGGTTTATTAAAGTATCTTGCTGGCACCTGCAGAGAACAATTTGCAGTTACACCACTGTTTACCGCTGCAGAAATGCTGCCTGGGTGCTTCCAAACTGCTAGCACAAAGATCATGTTTTGTTCTGAAAGTTAGTCTCCACAATGGTTTGGGAGCTTATAAAAACTGGAACCTAAAAGAACACGGCAGAAGATGCTGCCAGAATAGAATTTAATTTTGCTGGTTAATTTACTGACAGCCTGAAAACTGCTCATTGAAGGGTACTATACTTCATTTCCAGTACATAAACACCCAGAGAAACCTAAGCACAGTCAAAGGGCAGTGCTACAAAATGGTGTTGCCAAACCATGCGCTGTCTTTATGATAAAACAATTCCTTACCATCTGCAGTGTGCCATATGCAGGAATTCTGACTTAACTGTTAGCCTGTGCTGTGAAAATAAAAAAGAGAGTAGAAGAAAACAGGCCCTTTTTTATTTATAATAGTCAACAAAAGCAATTAATTTTGCAAGGTGCTAATAATAACCTACTGCCAATTTTGAAACAGAATAGAGTCTACAGATTGATACTCTGTGTTGTAAGAACACAATTGGGTTTCACTGTTATGTACTGAATCCTCTTAGTCTTGCTTTAGTTTCTTATCTGGAAATTACATTTATACCTCCATTAGCTTTTCTGAATATAGCACCACAGCCCTATAATTTAAGGCACTGGAAGCCATGCAGCATAGAACCACAGGAATTTTGAAGACTCAGGAAGAGATGGGAAAACATTAGGGAAAATCCAAGTCTGACAAGACAAGGCCAGACCTCTATAGTCTACATGGCAGAAGCAGAACTGTTTGTACGGTACCTTGTACAACAGCATCTCAAACTCCGTTGGCTTCAAGTAATAAGTAACTCGCTGAGAACAGTTAACTTTTGCACTGAAAACCCTATTCTGTTAAAACACCAAAAGACTTTCTCTTGCTCAAAAGAGATTTCTCACCTCAATACAGTAAACAAAGCGATACAGAAAACATTACAAGTCTGCTTTATCAACTCTGTCTCCACAACGTTTCTTAAGATTTTTAGTATTTCTTTTTTAAAAAGGGAAGCTCACATCAAACTTTACACAATATAGTCCTTTAAGGCAATGGTGAAAAATGCCTACTTTATAATGTGTACACACAACTGGCAAACGGAGCCAGAGGTCAGAAAAGGTTAGAGAATTGCATGCAGCACATAGGTATTCAGGATGGATAACAAAATGAGATTCTTTCAATCAAATACAACCTAGGAGAAAATGCTGTAAAACAAGAATTTGCTCTTTGCTCACTTCTGCCAAGTTTCAGCACACGCTAGCCCAACGTTATGCCTCTGCAGAGCAGAAGAGAACCATACTGTTCTGTAAATTACCCAAGGGTGGACCTCTGCTCTCGGACAGACGCCTTTCATTTCAACGAGAAACTGCCAGCTCTGCGGAGCCAAGACCAAAGTACCTAGATAGCTCCCAAGTTACTTCCGTGTAGAAAGGCTAATGTTTTGGCAGCATATTTTCACTCTACAAACTAAAATGTATCAAAAATGCCAGAAAGTTACACAAATTACCTCACAAAGATACTTAAAGATACAGTAGTCTTTAAACGCGTGCAGCTGCGAGGTACAAGCAAGGCATAGCCGTTCTCCAAGCTAAACGGTATCATTATTTCAGAATTCTACGTCACTTCGGTACCCAGAGTCACTGTTCCAAGCGCAACAATTAATTAAGCCTAAGAGATAGATTTCCTACCTTACAAGTTGTAACCATCTATTACCAGAGTACGACCGTTAGCCCAAGCCCTCCCACCGA
>NW_009613212.1:0-19822 GCF_000690535.1 Cariama cristata | reverse complement strand
CCAAGAAGTTAAACAGTCTGAAAGATGCGGGTATTCAGCACCCTTGAAAACAGTACAGTATGGCCTCTTGAAACTACAGATAAGAATTTAGATGTCTAACTCAATTCCTATTTCCGAACAGGACTTCTCGATATAGATGCATTACAATTATTTTTATAAACTGTGCTAAACTTGCTTTAAATGCAGATTAGATATAATCTCTTTCCACCAGTTTTTGCTTCTGCCAGCTGTGGTTAATTTCTATACACTGATTATGCTATCTTAAAATTAAGGATTTAAACAAATACGAATGGTACATTGGAGAATATGATCGCCATGAAGCAGAGAAGGCATTGTTACAGGAAAACACTGTAAGTATAATTTATCTCAAAACCTGGGGTGTAAACTCTCAGAGAAAAGGTGTGTAAACTGTCCACAATGGCTTACATGTTTTGTTGTGAACTAACCATACAATCCATAATTTAAATCTGTGTCATACAGGATGAGACATTCTTGGTTAGAGATTGTTCAAAGAAATCAAATGCTGAACCATATGTTTTGGTTGTCTATTATGGAAGAAGAATATACAACATTAAAGTACGTTTTCTGGAAGACAGCCAACAATACGCACTGGGAACAGGGCTCAGAGGAGATGATGTAAGTAAAATACCATCTAATGTTACAGTCTATTGCTTTTAGGTCGCACTTCACAAGTTCTTAATACTAAAGATTAGTTACAAATTCTCCCAGATAACAAACTTGCTGCTTCATTAAAGTTTCTTTTACAACACTCTCACTTAAAGTATGTCTTAAAGTTTCAAGCAACTTCAAGATAGTAATTTAAAATGTAATTTTACATACCATGCTCAAATTCAATTTAAATCAGTGTGAAAATTTCTTAAGTACTTATAATACTTCTACCTACTCTAAGTAACACTTGCAAAGTAAAGGGGAAAAAAAAGTCCTCCCTTTCTAGGTATACATATTATTTTAGCATATTTTTTAACTTGTTATAATATAAACAGATGTTTTAAAATATATACAACTTCACATACTTGACAGCACAGCCTGTTGCTGCTATTGCTGCATAATGTCTCTTACTGTCTGTCTCTCATACAGCAAGAGGGGAATTAATATCTTTTTTTTTAAAAAAATGAGGAAATAGGACAAAAGTTGTCAAGGATATTCAGAAGCAATTAAATCATGTGGGTCCCCACAAATCAGTCTTTAAGATATGGTAATTTTCAATTAGAAAATCCCTTTAGATTTTTTTACAGAATTAAATTCTATTATATCCATGATAAGAGTCTAATTCGTATTCTGCCTATATGGTTAAATAACAAATAACATATCTGCATGTCTTTCACACAAGAAAAAAAAACATTAAAACTGAAGCTCATCTCTATAAAGATGTGGTACTCACAAAAAAAATTATAAGAAACTTAAAGAGTGCTCAGCTGCACAGCAAAAAAGCAAAGCAACAGCCCACTATGAGGGTTATTAGCTATGTAAACAACAGACAGAAATCCAACTAAGGTGAAGCGGCAAAGCCTCTGTAGCTGAATCTTCAATTATTTCCTTTTCATGCATGTCAATACTTTCAAACCTTATCTTTTCTATACATAGACTTAAAAAGAAACTGAAATCAAAACTGACCCAAGCTAACTTAAGCAGCAGGTCCAAGATTTACATTTGGATTCTTATTAGAAAATGTGGGATAGGATTCACGAGTTTTCAGAGATGAGGGGCAAGGTTTACTGGCAAGTTGCTCTTCAGGAACATTGGTTTAATAATGAGGGGAAAAAATACCTTTCATTGTTCAAGCACACTGAAACAGTTTGGGAAGCAGAAGGGTAGAACAAATCAAGAACTGTACTGCACGGTACCATCATCCTCGCATTGCTGTAGTGAACGAACAGACTTCTGTGAAACATTGGCTGCATTTCTGAATTGAAACTCCCAGATAATTTCCTGGAGTTTCACTATGATTTAGGAGAAAGCAAGTTTAGTTTTCCATTATTTTTACATTGTTTAGTCTTCCTGTAATGGCCTTGATAAAAAAAGGCTCAGTTTAGAAACAATGACTGACTAAAACAATGGAATGGAACTGAAATATGGTACACTACAGGATAATGTAGTATGTGTATGGTACACTACAGAATAAAGATATAAAACTAAATTTTCATCACTTTAACAGATTTAACAATTAAGGCAACTAGAAAATTACCCAAACAATACATGAACAATCTTTACTGAACTAAAAGGAAGGAGAACACAATCCCTCCCACCTCAGGAAATACCAAAATAGATGACTTTGTTGTTTGTTCCAACTTGTACACAGAAAGTACGTATCTTAAACAGTGGGTCTGGACTGACAGCAGTCAAAGTGGAAAGTTACAGTTCCAGAATAAGGATTTCAAGCATCTAATTAACGACCACCAGTATATCTTAAGACTTGACTCTACCAGGCCAAATCTGTAATCACGACATGTTACCTTAGGCCTTCTTTTTTAATACTGAGTATTGTTTCGCTCTAACTCAGAAATCCTCCCGTAGACCAACTACAACAGAAAAATTTCAGAATTGTGTTGCTAGTCAGCTATGTGTAGTACCAGGGAGCCACAGAGATGACAGCCTCCTACTTCTATGCGTTATTCTGAGCAGCAGACACAAAACCAGAATTAACTGGGCACAAAGCACATGGGCAATAACCAATAAGCAGTGGCACCAACCTTGCTCAGAAGAGCTACTTCCATCTCAGGCAGTCTCAATGGATTCTCCAAAAATACTCTTTCTTGAAAGCTGTCACCTCAACTTCTGCAGCTCACTTATGGTTCTTATCTCAGGAGAGTGAAAACAATTTGTAAGGCTGTGAATTACAGCAAAATTGCTACTATAATTTTTCAATGCCTCTTAAAATGCTTTCCAGAGCACTCCGCTTTGTCCCTTTACAGGGAAACCCTTTGTTACACCACATTTCGCAGTATGCAATGCAGACAGACCAGCTGCTTTATCTAGATTAGCTGAATACTCCCTATTCACCTGCCAAAGGGAAAGAAACCTAAACAGCAACCAACAGGTGCAGACCTATTACATTTCTCCCCAGTTGGTGATTTTATTCAAAGGTTCAGTCTTACAGATTTTCTGCAGTATGTTTTCACTTTTGGATTAGTCTATTTTCATCCATTAAAAGTATGTTTTCCTTACACAAAAATATAATTATTCAGAGTTTTCCCTATCCCATTGCAACTTTTGATTCTTCATATAAAGTAGACGAGTCATTAACATTTTGTATCATCAAAGAAGATTTTCAATTAACAGTTTTTTTAAATGTATTTAATTCAACTTTCATGACTGCTTCCATCATTAGTTCTCATGTAGCTCTCTAAGGCCGTAAGGGGGTGGAAAAAAGTGTTGATCATCAGACTTTTGTTTATGTTAGAAGTAAGCAAAGCTCCATGCAGCTAAATTAGTATCAAGCTGGAATACACTGAACACAAGTAGAGGGGAAAAAAAACCCACCGCTAACTCTGTTAGTGGAGCTGTATCTTTTGCTAGCAATTTAGCCACAGATGTTCACACCTACATACATATTTAATATACTGAGTTCACTAAAGGCCAAATCACATAAAGCTATAAGGACCAGATCCCCAAGTGGCACATATATGAAATTTAGGCATTTACATACAAAACCGCTGTCCTGAGCACCCTTTACTTGGCTGTTGTCCTCCTCTACTCCAGTCAGTTTCAATATTAAAAATCCAGATACCTGTAACACTGCTTCTTTTCATGTACATAGTTCTTTTGAAGACAAAGAAATCAAAACCTTGCTCACATTTAAAGCTGACCATGACACAAATTTTTTTTATTTTTCTTATCTCCTTTGCAAAACTAGATCTGCCACAAGCAAAGTACATGCTTTTAGCATGTCTGCAGGACCAGGCTCAACTCACAATGCAAAAACTAAAAATCAAAGGCAGAAGTAGGCTCCTTTTCAACTCAGGGCCTGTTTTACACAGAAGCTTAAAGCACGGTCCAACATGCATCTCTGGATCTCACTGTTCTGGCCACAGATGTTTTCTCCATCCTCACCACTCCCTGCCACCATTTGCAGCTAACTTTCATTTTCAAACCATCAGTCATACAAGTCACATCATTTCAACTCAAAGTGAATCAAATGGATTAGCTCCACCTACCTTCAGCCGCCATTACCCTGGTCTGACTCAGAGCAGATGAGGGAGCACTTCCACAACGCTTTCCACTGACAGCATTATGTCAAAAGGTACTGCCTGGAAATTGGGTCCAGTGAACACCTGTCAGGGGACGCGAATACTTTCAACTGAGAGATGTTTACAAGGTAAACATCTTGTCCACAGCTTAAATGATAGTTCAAGGATGAACTGTTCTCATTCAGGATGTGCGACGTAGTCCAGAGTCCTACCACCAACCCAATGAAATTCAAAACGACACCTTTCACGAGCAATCCTTGAGACCCTATTCTTATCTCCCCAGAACAGTCTGGAGACCAGCAGACAGGACATTCTTATGACAGCAGAGATCGGTTTGAGTCTTTTCATACAATGAAGGGAAATAAACAAATCTGAAGCATTGAATTTTCTTCATCTTTATGTCTTTAGGTGTCTTTATGCCTAACAAAGTGTAGGGTTCCATTAAAAGAGCTGAAGACATAAAATTCTGGACCATGAGTGCTCATTGCTATGGTGTCTAAGTCAACTTCATGTTCTGGCAGCCATGAAGAGACTCGGAGCTTAACATTTTAAATCTCGCTAATCAAATAAGAGTACAGGATGAAATAAAATAGGAAAAATATGTAAGTAACATCTGAGACATTCTTCCCTCATTACCAAAGAGCTACAGCTTAAAGGTACAGTGATGAATAATGTGACATTAACCAAGTGAAGCCAAGTTAAATTTCCAAAGCAGATGAACAATTACAGTAACAGTTTTTAACTTTCCAACCAACAAAAAAAACATTACAAAACAGGTGCTGATAAAGAGTAAGTTTAGAATGAAAAACGTTAAGATTACTTTGGTATGACATGAAATACAAACCACAGTTTTGCCTAATTTCTACTACCAACAATGACCTTGAACATAAGGCAAAGACAAAACAGCAAAGCAGAACAAATGTATACAAGTAAAAATTATCAAAACAAAACTTTAAAAAAATAGCACACTGGCTTTGAGAGCAAATAATTTTCATCTTAAAATAACACAGGAACAGTTTCACCAAATTACAGATTTAATCAAATTTTCTTATTAACTAGGTGTGGATCAGGTGGAGATGACAGAGACTACTATGAGATTCCATCACGTATACAGTGAATGCCCATGCTTAGAGTAAATGTGATAGAATATAGATACAGTATAGGTATTAATGTCACAGTAAGCTTGCATTACTGTGTACAGTTCTAGTGATTTAATATCAATGAGTCCAAAGAATAGCTCATGAGGAGAAACAATGGTGTGTTGACAGCTTAGTGATTTAATGAGACCCTAGAAGTTACACACAGGGAAGAGAATTATTTAGGACTGCTAAACCTTGGAATGGCAGGATTAACAGACTCCCACCAGGACAGATGAGGATAAATACCTTGGATAGCTTTCCATTGCTGTTTGATCAGATCAGTTCAAACCATACCTTTATAATTTTATGAACAGGCTTGAAGGATGTCATTGTTTTGAACACCAGAGAACAAGACTAAAACTCTGCTGAGACCCATACTTTAAAGGGCTTTTATAGCAACTTTCTCAGTAAACTGAATGGGGAAAAAAAAAGTACATCTTAAAGGGTACAAAGAAACTTCCAGTATAAAGTACTATGTACTGCTAATTAAGTGTAACTTTTGACAGGGTAAAGTTAGTAATGATTTATAGCTGCACCATCTTTTAAAAATCCATGATCACATCTGGCATTACAAAATTTTACAGGTGATACTGCATTCTCAGGGCTTAGATATGCTCCCCAGCTGCTTTCTCCTACACAGGAGAGAGAGACACAAAGGAAGTAAGACGATTAAAATCTGGTGCTTTTCCTTTTATGATTGCTTCAATCTAATCTAATCATAATTCTATGCAAAATATTACCTTTTTCTAATGCTGTCATTTGCAAGTCTTTTAATGGCATAGATAAAACAATCTAGCAATTTAATTTTCAGTCACTGATTACAATTTTTTCTTCCTTCCCAGAAATTTAATTCTGTGAAAGAGATCATTGACTTCTACAAATATGTTCCCATCACACTCATTGATGGAAAGGATAAATCAGGAATCCAGAGAGAACAATGCTACCTTACCTATCCATTCAAGTCACGCAAAAGATGTTTTCTGCCTTAACGTCACAGATTTGTTTGTACAGATGTAAACAGAACAAGTATTTAAATGTTTCAAAAATCAGATTAGCCTTTGAGTGAAGCAACCTTATCTAGTTGGAGATGTCCCTGCTGACCGCAGGGGGGTTGGACTAGATGACCTCTAAAGGTCCCTTCCAGCCCAAATGATTCTATGATTCTGTGATTCTATGATAATATTATGAAGCATTCCAAATGCTCCACTAAAAAACTCTCCAGCTAAGAATACAGTTCTACTCCATTTTTTGATTCCTTTCATTTAACTTTGAGGATACAGGTACAGTATATGCCATTGTATTAATTCACAGGAAGTGTTAAGAGAAACTGACTTCTGATAGCTTAACAATGATTGAGCGATTTGTTTATCTCGCACTCTACCTTCTAACACAAGACAAAAAACAAATTCAATCTTTCTTACCAAAATGTCACTGAATCTGTTAGTGGCAAAACCCAATAAAGCATACTACAGTCATACAAAAATATTCTTGCTTTTAAAAATACATGTGAAATGCTGTTTATCTGAGTACTCACTGTTTGACAATTTCATTTTGTGTGCATATGTGTTTGCACAAAACAAGCTGTGCTCAGCAGCCACTGAAGTCAGTGGGTGTCAGCAGATGCTCATAGGTACTGCAGCTGATTACAAAGCTAGCTTTAATTATGTAAATTCCATTACCTAACTAACACTAATTCTTTAGCTTAAGTAGCAGATACTTGTATTTCATATCTGAGCCTTCAAACACTTAAATAGTAGGACCATTACGCAAACAGTCCCTTTGAATTCATACCATGTGCAAATATAGAGATAAAAATCATCAGTAGAACAGTAGATGTGCTTCAAACTCAGCAAGAAAACATGTTCCAGTGTGTATCAAAGACGACAAGAACGTGATATTCTTCCAGCAAAAAATACGGTAATATTTATTCATATAATTTGAGTTCTGGAAGGCTTAACTAAATTCATTATAAAGATGAAAGGCAAACTTCAGTATTTTTCTACAAACATCCATAATCTTCCTTTCTAAGTACACTCAGAAGTTTGACTAGGTAACTGGAATATACCAAGAGCAAACCTCAGTTACTTTATCCTTACAGAATAGAAACAAGAAGAATAAAAACATTCAAGCCCAAAACATGACATTCCAAACCAATTTATGATGTAGTATGTAGTGGCACAGACTAGCTCTAAAAAAATTTGGCAGGTGGTTGTTATTTCCTTGCAACCTTTTTATTTCTCAATGCTGCATCAAAATGCAAGAGAACATTCATTATAAGTCTTTCTTTCAAACCACTGAGACTGTTAAACTTGAAGGAAATGATGATGACATTATCTAATAAGAACAAAAATTAACAAAACAGAAGCTGCTAAGTAGTTTGGCAGAGCTCAAAACGGAAGAGGCATGATGTAATCTGCTTTAAGAGTTTCACACCCACCATACAATTTAACTTACAAAAGGTTTTCATGTTAAAACAAAAAAAATATTTTCCAAATTAAACCCATGAAAAAAATACACTTTAACAATTTAGATGGCAGATTATGGCACTGACATACAAAGCTTTGCAGATGTTTATTAAAACACTAAACTTGCTTACAAAATACAAACATTACTAGTCTACTTAAACCACCTAGAGTTTATAAAGCTGAGCAGCAACACTTCCCTCATCCCCCCCAGTACAGCTTTCATGAGGAATGTTCTCATTTTAACAGTGACAACTCTTACAAAGCAAATTCAAAACTATTTATTTAGTAGCCTCTACAGAAACAAAACTAATTCAAACAGCAACCTGGTCTGAAGGCATTAAAACAAAGGAGGAATTTCAACCATGTTTTTTTCTTACGGTAACAATTTCAATATTTATTACATGTGATATGCCAGAATTTTAAAATGGAAGCTATTTTCGCAATCAAAAATGCAAATAGTACTGTTAGGTTTGGCATCAAAATATATGAAGTGAAAAAAATCCCTCTAGTGTACCCATCTAAAAAAATATAATTCCATTTGAATACAAAATGAGAACTGTCATTTCTTTAATACTGACAAAACAGACAAAAGGAAGTTTGTTCTGTGGAATAGGTTAGTCTGATACAAATGATACAAAAAATTTCCATGTGTATATGATGAAAAAGATCTGACTTAAAGCACCAACTATTTGAAGGATTTTAACACTGTATTGCAAAATTATTGGAAAGCAATGTTTTAACTGGTTTGAAAATAAGCCTCAGACAGATAGAGTATTAAAATATTTACATTTCAATGCAGATATGATACATACTTTATTAAAACAAGGTGTAATATGCTGGAGTATATAAAAAATATTCCCAGCTTAAACTGTTTACAAAAATGCACCAACAGTGAAAAGAGTTAGGGACTACCATTGTTTCAAGAATAGTTCCAGTTCAAACATAGAACACACATCCAGCATTAGAGTCAGTATTGATTTTCTTACCTGTAAAAACGTAAGAAGTGATTTTAATTGTAAATATGTGCTTCAATATAGTTCATTCTGCATGATTTTAAAATTATTTCAAATTAACAAGATGAAGAAGAACATCTATTGTCCGTGTACAGAAACATTAGACTTCAGTATCATCCATCCCTCTTCTTCACTAAAAGCTTGAAATTTGGCCCTGATTTAGGAAAGTGTTTAAGCAACCGAGCAATGTTTACACTGCACTGAAGTCAGTAGATACACGTTAGACGTACATACGTAACTAGGCACATGCTTGTATGAACTGAGGTCTACAAAAAATATATTCTAACATAATCCAAACTCTTAAGATTAAGAAGGATGAAAGATTGCACTGAAAATCTGGTTCAACACTGTCAATGTAAAAGCTGCGCAACATGGTTTTTTGTTTTGAAAAGTCTTCATCTTCAGCAAGTTCCCCCTGTAAATAAGCATTAACTCACCAACTAGAGTTCTAACCAAATGCCCAATTCCACAAACGTGTTTATGTCAGGCTACACACACATCGTGGTAGAGGTTTTATGTTTGGCTATTACTTCCTTAGATTTCAGAACAGCCTTGAGACCATACAGAGAAAAGCTGCTCCCTCCTATCAGTCCAAGCCTGGTGATATCTCCAGCTCTGCCTGTTCAGAACAAAGATGGTACAGAAAGCTGACAGTGTTCTACTCTTTCACATCTATAAAATACAGGCTAGGTAAAGACTAAAGTACTAAACAAAATTAAACTTTTAGTGCTATCTGACCTAGTGGCAGTAACTCTGACCCCATAGATGTTCTTCATTTACACCCTTGTATCGCCTCTGAAGTCAGTAGAAGTGTTTTTGTTTCACTGAAACAGAGTACTTGCATTTAAG
Source organism: Cariama cristata (assembly GCF_000690535.1). NCBI lineage: Eukaryota > Metazoa > Chordata > Aves > Cariamiformes > Cariamidae > Cariama > Cariama cristata. Next base: position 10,148 of record NW_009613212.1, on the reverse strand, counting down.
TTTTACTTTTTATGTGTGGTGCTTAATTTGCCACTAAAACCTACCATATACACTTGCTGCCCACAGAGGATCAAAGGTGCTCTTCAGTATATGTATTACTCAATCTCTGAAACACCATGCTGTAATAAAGCAAACTAAACCCTGTTACATTTACAAAGACCTCACCATCGAAGATTTTAATCCATACAGACCTAGCACAAACCAGTTACAGCACAGTATCCTAGTACAGAGAATGGTAACCAGAAAGATGTTTGCATAGCAAATCTTTTTCAAATGTCTCCTAATGAACAGATGAAGTTGACCTCCAATACAAATTTCAAACATGAGAGTGCAAAGTAGTGCCTAAGCCTCACTATCGGCTTCTCTGTATCTCTGTAACTCTCCTCTCTTCTTGCACTTCGCTAACAGTAGAGACCTTTTGGCAAAATAAAGACATTATTTCCATCTTCCTTTCCAAGCAACTTAGTGGCAGTCATTAAAAATAAGAGGGGAAACCTCTCCTAGTCTCTCACTTAATGCTTTTTTGCTGGAAGAGAAAGAACATCCCAACCCTTGGTTGCCTCTATTAAGTGCCTCTGTCCATGACTTATCCATTCTTCTTGGTCCATATATACTCTTCCACAAAACCAACACTTAAACAGACATTGAAGTGTTTCAGCTGGTGAAGCTTCTACCACCTGGTAGTTGTTTTTATGGGTCTTTTTTAGTTTCATTTTTAGCATACTCTGCTTTTTCGCTTGGTTTCCTGTCTCAACATTCTGAAGAGTAAGACGCTTTCGATAACGTTTGACACCAAGACAACTACTTGTCCTTTCTGATAGAACTACTTTCAGGACTTGACCTTTATACTTGTTGATAGTCTTCATGACATTAATTATCTCTGGTGAGTCAACGTCAGGGTGGTTTAGTACCACAACTGGCTGGTTACGACGAGGGCATTTGATCAACTGATCCATTCTCAGAGGAACAAGCCGAAGACGTCTTGCTGTCAACAGATACGACATGTCAGAACTTGAACTTGTTTCCGACTGAGTTCTTGTTTTCCTCTTAGGAAGCTCCCTGAAGCTTGCTTGCTTTGCCTTATTTTTGGGACCTAGCTGACTTTTTGAATAGGGTTTGCTTTGCTTACTCACATCACTGCTTTTCCGAAATGGTACACCAGTTTGTTTGCTATTATTTTTAACACTTGCCTCTCGCTTTGGTCTTTGCCTGAGTGATATACTTCGGGACTCAGCATTTGGTTCACTCTGATTAGGCAAACATGGCAAATTACTAAGTGTCTCAGAAACACTGACAGGAACCGGGCGAGGCAGAAACATTTCATTGCAATGCTCAGAAGGAGCTGATGTTTCACTCCTGTTTTCTATTCCATTTGAGTTTTGACTGCTAGTAGCATTTAGCACTCTCAGCATTGTCCCTTTGGGAATAAACACTGGAGTAGCAACATGGGAATTTTTAGTTACTCTGATTTTAGATGTTCTTGCAAATGTAAGCAACCGATCTTTACTGTGTTCTTCGCTACTGATCACACTGTTTCCACCATGCCCTTGAGGCAAAGATGCAGACTGTTCCACTTCAGTGGGAGGAACAATTCTCTTGCCACCTGCTGAATTTTCCTGAGGGAAAAGCACCTTTTTACTAGAAGTCTGACATCTCAAAGGCATGGTTTTCATGTTAGATTCAGCAGCAGACATGAGCTGAGCAATCTTTCTACACAGCAATGCTGCTGACTTCTTATTGCATCTTGTGTCATCCCATCTGACACCCTCTGGAACATTTTCAGCCCCAGAGCTAAGAGAAAATACAGATGAAATAACAGGTCCCTCAAAAGGATTGTCTTTATTTTCCATCTTCTGTAGTTCTGATGGATCCAGAAGACAACTGTTCTTTTGACTTGCGGTTTCAGCTCTCTTTACTTTGCTACAGCCAAAAGTCATGTCCTCACAAGGTGTAGTTTTAGTGACATGAAAGTTTTTTCCTGCTCCAGAAGATGTAACAGATTTTTTATCAAAACCTTTACCAGCTAAATGTGTTTCTGTAGAGCTCACTGACAGACTCCTACATTCTTTGTCATCCCTCTTTAGTAGCAATGTATCCTTTAGTTTAAGGATTGCAGAAGAATTTTTGCCCTCCTGAGCAGCCTCTACAGGAATGTTCTTGGAACTTTTATCTTCAGAAATAGCAGCAGATTTTGGAGGGGGTATATCCACACCTTCTTCATAACAATACAAGTCATAATGTAAGTTATTTTTTCCATCTACTTCCCACCTTGAGGATTTAAGATCACTTTTTTTTTCAGTATTATTCATCACCAGAGATGGAGAACAAAGTTCTATAACACCTGAATGGACATCAATACCTTTCACCAAATGAAAGCATAATTTTGATGCATCTTCCCTCTGTACAGATACAGAGCTACAGTCTGAGAGTTGAGGATCAGAAAAACATTCCAAATTCTTGTCATATGTACTATCCAAATTAAGCTGGTTACTAACATTGGATAATTTGTCTACATTCACTTCCATGGTTAGTAACTCATTTTGAGACACAGAAGATGTTTTTTTTCTTTCTGCAGATCGTTCTATACCTTGATTCTGAAGTTCCTCTTCAGCATTGTTCATAGGTTTGTAAGTTGCTTCTTTCATAGGAATTAGCTTAAGAACCAGCTGTTGTGCTCCATTCACTATTTTAATCTCTACTATCTGAGCTAAACAGTTAGAAGGAACTACAAGTTCAGACGGTGCAATTACTGTTAAAGGCATCCCAGGTTGTAAAGGCTCCATTTTTGGAGAATAAACCTCAACTTCCACACTTTGATTCTCACATACGCTTATTTCAGATGGCTCCAATATTGTTTTATTCTGGACTGATGCTGTGTTTATGCTACATTCTACATCATGAGACAAATAGATTGTTCTAGTTGCTTTACCTGGAATCTCACAAACCATATTGGAAGACGAATTTGAAAGTTCATTCTGAAAAGGAATTTTAGCATATTTCTGCTTTTCAAATAAAGTGCTTTGTCTCGGCTTCTTTTGCTTGTGGTTTATGATAGTACTTGACAGCCGTTTTGTGGGTGTTCCATGTACTCTTCTCGTATGTTTTACTATATAGTCATGTCTAACAGCACCGTATTCACAGTATTCACACTGATACGGAAAAGTTCCAGTGTGTTTCACCAAATGCCTCTGGAATTCTCCTTTGGTGTAGGATATGTAACTACAGTGGGAACAAATAAATTTAATTTCTTCATGTTGACCTACATGCTTTTTATACTGTAAGGGATCCTTTGTTGAAAATCTACATTTATCACAGTAGTATTTACCTGGCAGAAAGTTTTTAACTTTAAATGTTTTCTGGGTTTTACTTGCAGATTTTTTTTCACGTTTTTCAAAGTCTACAGCATTGGCACCCTCAGGAACAAAATGGAAAGCTGGTGGTGTAACATGACTGCACTTCTTGCAGACAAAATTTTTGTCTTCAGTCCACCCGAGCTTCTTATGCTTTTCTATATCTTGCATTGACATTTTCTGAATGCTTCTGCATTTTATACAGCTTATCAGTGACAACTTATTGTTCTCAGCCTCAGTGCCTTGGTAACAGCAGTTTTGGTCATCATCCTCATTTGATGGATTTGTTTTATCCTCAGAAGATTGCTTTGGGGATGTAGTTAAGGAATTATTTTTATCACTAACTTGGCCAGGGTACAATCTTGGTAAAATTTCCCTCATTTTTTTCAACTGCATTTCAGAAGACTCTGCATCAGTTTTGTCAAACACAGCAGCAACAGACAGAACGTTTTCTTGGTATTAGTCTTGTATATGCTGCCTATCAGTCAATCATTCAGGCCACCGATCTGGAGAACATACAACTTTGGAAGAAATGGTGCTCAAGCAACTGCATCCATATTATATTCCATGTTCTTAATTTTATTCAATCAACTTGCAGCACTAAAGAATAAAAAGCAGAAGATTAAGTCAGTTACGATTCGCTGATCACTGAAATACAATGAACTAATAATTGAATTATCAGTGGACTACAGCTGAATTACAGAGTGCAAGTCTGTTAACATACCACTGATGGTATTCTGCACATACAACCATTAACTCTAAGCAAAACATATCCAATCAAATAATCTTTTAACATTTTCTCTTATTCAAACTGTTCATAAATTCATAAAAGTATCTGCTATGCACCAAAACCTAAAGAACCCATGCTATTTCTTCCATGTCATGAAAAATTTTACATGCAAGAAACGTATTTATAAGCCTAACAAGACAGACAGACACTTGGTAACAGAACTCAGCAGCAGACATGATTTCAGTTAATGTACAGCCCTTAACTCAGGAAAAGATATTATGCAATACCACAAGGGCCACTCATTTGTTGAATCCCAGCAGGAAAAAGGAGAGTGACTACAATGGTTAGTAGAAACATGCAACAATGAGTTTGTTTTTAAATACACGGATTTTTAAGTTAGCATAGTAATTCCTGAAGTACAGAAGGAAGTTCTTTTCTAATCAGTGCCAATGTTTTGGATCCAAACAGTCTTGAACACTAATTCGTAACAAGATGTAATTTATACTTCACATGTTCTGAAAGTAATGAAGTGAAAACAATCTGTGGCTGCAAAATTAATTACTTTCACTTCTATTAATATCACAGTGTAATCACTTCTATGTATGTGGACAAGTATATAAATAATACACTCCATCCTGATAATACAGAACGTGGCAATCAAGTAAAATAAACAATGCAATGGAAGGCAGAGGGAGAACAGGAATATTGGTGTAAAACCACATTAACTTGTGCAGTGTATTTGGCTCCACAGGTTCCAGCACTCTTACTGTCTCTTTTCTATATTTAACATGAACAAGATCTCAGTCTTTCAGCTTTTGCCAAGACTATGAGACCACTGTTATTTGGAAAATAAACAACTACATTAGCCTTTTGAGACATGCATAAACCAAAACAAAGTCCAAGGCTAACAGCAACAAGTAAAATCTACTCAACATCTTTCTTATCCAAAGTCTTACATACATACGGTTGCACAGATCTGCATTCACGTATAGATCCTATTTCATGAGGTTATTTCTAGATTCCTTTAGATTTCAATACATCCTACAGAAGAGTTCTGCTTCTGAAATGCAGCTCCTCTCCAAGTCTGTCTACAGAGACCAGGGCCTGATGCGGCCTCCAGAAGTACCGTGCCAAGATGACTTAAGTAGCATCCTATTACAATAATCCTACATGAATGAGGAAAACTTTACACTATGGCATATCTCCACAACGGCTTGACAGTAGTAAGCATCTGATCCAGAAAGTTTTTCTTGCATCTCCCTGTGCTGCATCTGTCAATATCCCTAACTGCTATGGGAATACTGCCCTAAAGATGGGGGTCTGCAAAGATCAAGTATACTGATGTAACCTCAAACAACAGTAAAAATCAGTTAGAAAACTAGTTAGGGACAACATAATGGGCTTTTCGCTCTTTAGCAACTAGATGGCTGCACACCTGTAAAACTCCTCAGTCGGCAGCTCTTAGGACTGTAGTAACCTCATTTCGTTGCAATGCCAACAGCTGTATATCCCCATGTGAAAAACCTCTACATCCTAATGTGAAAAAAAAAGCAGTGGTAGCCGCCCAAGAAGGAGGAAAGCATATATGACTACTGTATCATGAACTGAAGATTTTTTTTTTTTTAAGCAATTCTAAAGTTGGCAGCATTACACCCTCTATTATCCAGATTCTAAAGAGGAAAGAAAAACAAATGTTTCTGGTAGTCTTAGATGGACCATTCTACCCCTGCTAATATCACTTCTTAGACTTAAGACGAATCTTGTTGACACAGAAGTGTGATGGCAGGTTTATGGTCAGGAGATCCACTGTTGGATCCACTTTCAGCAGAAAGATAATAAGAAATCTTGATAAGCACAAGATCTAGACCAAGCATGCTTTGAAGATTTCTATACAGCTTTAAGAAAGAACTAAAATTGCATTTGAAAGAGTGAAGTTAGATCAATATTTGCCTTTTTTTTCTGTTAACAGCTACCCATTGATACTGAAACTGCCCTCTATATGAACTGAACAAAAGATAAGCATAGGGCACTTCATGCCATCAACATCTTAGACCACAAAAACCAGTACTAAAACCACAGAGTTTTCTCTTTTTTTTTAACACTGTAAACTTCACCTTATGGGACAACATGAAAAAGGATCCACCACCTTTAAAGAGCAAGAAAGTACAAGAAACACTACCAAACATTTTAAGAATGCTCCAATTTACCACACAGATCTGGGCTGCTCAGTCCAAGAGGACACTAGAAAAATTTAATAGAGGTCATTCAAAGAACAAACTAGTAACTCTTCTAAGCTTTCCTAACTCAAAGAGCTTTACATATGAAAGTGAAAACAAATAGGTCTGTTGTGGTTTAACCCCAAAACCAAGCTCTCATTCAGACCTGTGACAAATACCATGTTGCTAGAATCCAGGTTTCGAATGTTGTTGGAGTTACCGCTGCTGCATTTCAGGTTGAACCTAGGCAGCAGCCAAGCAGCTGCACAGCCACTCGCTGGCTCCCCACCCCTCCCTCAATAGGAAGGGGAGTGAATGGGAAAAAAAGAGCAAGAAAGCTTATGGATCTGGTGAAAGGCAGTTTAACAGGTGAAGGAGAGAGGCAGGGAGGTGATGCAAAGGAAATCACTCCCCACCTTCCACAGGCAGACTGATGCCCAGCCAGCCTCCGAGTAACAGCCACCTTAGAACCCAACTCCCCTCTCTCCTTCTTCCTTTACTTCCAGTTTTCATTGCTGAATGACAATATATGGTACGGACTATCCCCTTGACCAGTTCTGGTCAGTTGTCCCAGTGGCATGCCCTCCCAAGCTCTTGCCCACCCCATGCCTACTCACTGCAGCGGAGGCACATAGAGAGGAAAAAGAAAACCTTGAAATTGTGCAAACACTGTACAGCTACAATCAAAACACTGGTGTGTTATCAACGCTGTTTTAGCCACAGATCCAAAACACAGCACCATATAGGCTGCTATGAAGAAATTTAACTCCATCCCAGCCAGATAAGGTATAAGGTGAAAAAGAACTGAATAAAACTGAATAACCAGTTCACACTGAAGTGACATCGCTGTTGTCTCCTTAGCTAGTTATTCACAAATCTTTCCTGAACACTGAACAGTTAATAAGAAAAGTTTTGATGCAAACAGGTCCACTTTATCATTATTGTGGATAAAACAAGACCAAAAGCACATTGCAACTTCATTCTAATATTAAAAAAAATTATTTGCTTTTTCTGGTTACTTTGGAAAAATGAGATCATCAATGTACACAGAGAAGTGGTGCAATCCAGCATCCATTCATATCATACCAGCAGGGGAGGGTGGGGGAGTGGGGAGGGTGGAATTCCCCTGAAGATTTGTTTTGATATTTAAAGGGTTAGCAGAGAAATGCTTCAGAAGATTTAATTAAAAGATATATACTTGGTTTTTCAAGTTACAATCAAATGCAGAGCACACAGACCAATACAAAGGTTATCAATAAAGAAAGACCTGAAATTCTACATGGAGTCTGAACGGTAAACACAGGAATACGATGGATGAAGAATGGAGTAAGAGACATTAGGAGGGTTAAAATCAATTCTAGTCACTGTCTTTACAAGAATGGATTCAGAAAGTTTGTAAAAATACTCTGAAATACAATAAGGTACCTGAATTAGAAGAAATTAAAAAAATTTAGAGGCTGTATTTTTTACAAAAAATTGGAAGTAAAAACTTTTAGGCACATGGAAAAAGAACAGAAGGAATATAAAACAAACTTTCTCATTTACTCCTTCTACCAAACACCTGCAATTTGGCAACATTAAGTCAGGCATTTAAAAAAAGGAAATATTCCCACCTTTCACACAACACTAGTATATCTTGAACCTTGCTGCTCAAGACACAGAGATTAATAGATCTGCAGGAGTCAAAAGGCATTTCAAACAGTGGATATCACATGTACATAAAGGTTAGAAAACAGAGATCAATTAAAACCAAGAAAAATAGGAAGAGACATGCTCTGCAGCTTGACTATGCCAAATTCATCCAGTACAAGGTTTTGTGCACTGCAGTAGATTACAAACCACTGATGTGGCCACTGTCAGATAGACACTCCCAGCGTCTTCCCATTATTCTACACTCCTTAAATTTCCATTTACTTCAAATACATCACTACTTTGTTCATCATTTCAAAGGAAAATATTTTCTTCCAGTGTTTTAGTTGCCTTTTTTATCTCAAATTATATGCTGCTATCAATGAAATAGGTGTGACATGCAACATGCATTTATCATATGTGATCAAATAAATAAGACCTTACTTCAGCAAAGCGCACACCTCACACACTGAGTTCACAGACTGCATCCAACAATCAAGGCCTGCTTTGGTATTGAAAAGCCTATATGAGATGTTTCCTAAGAGAAAGAAGTTTAAACAGAATTGGAAGACACTGTGCATCACTGTATTAGGAAGATGCAGTGTGTAAGATGTGCATCTCTGTGAAAAACTTGAATCTCTGTGTAAACTTAAAATTATCTTGTCTGTATTTTACAATTATATATATGCCATATACTACCCATTTAACATCAATTGACTATCTCTGTTAAGCAGACTTAACTGTTCTACTGATCCACCTACGTAGCCACCGATTATTAGTCACTAATTTTAGGCCTAATGACTGGGAGAGATCCAAAGTGCTCCACCCAAGTATAACATACTGTACTAGTTAAAAGAATGATTTTGTATTAAAAACAAATCCTTCAAATACACCAAAGGCATTTTATCTACAAGTATTTCTTCTTAAAAAGGCATTTTGTTTCACCGTAACAGCTAATCACAGTCATTAACACTTTTTGTATCTGAAATTCATTTTGGTGGAAAAACTTCATGTGAACGAGGAATGCCAACATAGAGAATTAAGAAGAGCAAAGACCATGCATCAGGTTTTTAGAGCTTACTTTTATTATAAAATATACAGTTATTTCACTCTACAGAAAAAATTAAATTAAAAATTTTTACTACTTATAATATTAAGTTATGCAAAATACTGATTAAAAGTAAATCACTATTTTTCGAATGCATAGGTGAAAAAATGTCCAATTTATCGTCATATATTAGCATTGTATGAAGGCAGGTACATATGTACTATACAGTATCCTACTGAAATGGAGGTCTGCTTCTTTGTGGCTCTAGGACTGAGGCCTAGCTTTATTTGTATCTGAAAGATACACATTTCTGACATCGTTCAATTGCTTGGTGGTCTTCTTGCAATAAGCTAAGCAAGACATTCTCAAATAACTACTGCATCAAAAGCAGTATTTTAGAGAGTGCTCAGAAATGTTTATACAGTTGTTTATCATTACATATATGATCAACTTCTAAATTTATGTGGCATATTTCATCATTTCACACAATTTACAACCATTTTCAAAATCTTTCTGTATATCCAAAGCATACTGACTAGTATTTAGCATTACCTTACTCTAAGCTTTAAGGCCTGTAAGCAATAAAAGCATGGCACTGAAGAAAATGGGAGAGAAGGGGGGAGAGGCCCATTATAACTACACATCCCTCTGTGCCCATTTCTCAAAACACTCATGTAGATGCTAAAATTCATTTCTACAGATCTAATTCCTGCTAAAATTAGCTACATACTATCTGTATGTGCAAGGAAAGGACCTTGACTATAACCATTTACTGTAGTAACAATGCAGCACAGAATGCTAGCAAAATCCTGTAACATACCAAACAGACTTTTTTTATTAAATTTATATTTCAGGACACTTTGGCTACATCTATGATAACACTGGGTGATTTATTTAGAAGAAATCCAAGATAATTTAGACGTAATGATCTAACTGCCCAATGTAATACTTTTTTATGACAGATTCTCTTCCAACAAAATTTAATGTAGGATTTAATTAAGAGAATCTTATGCCCAAATACTCTAAAAAACCCAATTTACATACAAAATACAGGATGTTTTATTCTGCTCAGTAAAATAGTTACTAACCCGAAAGCTTCTTTTCTTCAGGAAGAAGACCAAGATGACAAACCTGGACAACAGCTTTACAGTTCAGACGAGTCCAAAGCAGCCTGA
>NW_009613211.1:0-14883 GCF_000690535.1 Cariama cristata | reverse complement strand
CAATCCCTGCCCTGGTCCTGCTGGCCACATGACTCCTGATACAGGCCAGGATGCTGTTGGCCTTCTTGGCCACCTGGGCATACTGCCGGCTCACGTTCAGCCGGCTGTTGACCAACATCCCCAGGTCCTTTTCCATCGGGCAGCTTTCCAGCCACTCTTCCTCCAGCCTGTAACGTTGCATGGGGTTGTTGTGACCCAAGTGCAGGACTCGGCACTTGGCCTTCTTGAACCTCATACAGTTGGCCTGGGCTTATCAATCCAGCCTGTCCAGATCCCTCTGTAGAGCCTTCCTGCCCTCCAGCAGATCAACACTCCCACCCAGCTTGGTGTCATCTGCAAACTGACTGAGGGTGCACTCGATCCCCTCGTCCAGATCATTGATAAAGCTTGTTGCCTCCTTCTGCACTGGGCTGATTGCCCAGACGATAAGGCATTACATCAGTCAAAGAAATCCACAGCTAAAGGAAAACCACATCAATTGGAAGGAAAAGTTCTTTTATTCTAACAGTGCTTACTGAACGAGGGGGGAAAAACTTCTAGAGACACGTTGCTGGCTTACAGTTTAATTGAAGCCCTCAGCTTTGAGCAAGCATAAATTATTATGATGAGGGAAACTGCTGAACTCAGGCTATGCAGACACTTGCCAAAGGAAAGCAATTCTGACAGTTGCTATAGGGAATTCTCTGCAGCTTTCCTGTCATTTTGCAGTGTACTTCATGCTGACCTGCTGGAATTAAATGAACTTATGCCAAAAATAGTGTTCTCCGTTAGTGTGGAGACTGTGCATCGACACAGCTCTTTCGTGGTGCTCATACTGGGAGGGAGTGTGGTTGTGTCTAGGCTGGAGCCAGTATTCTGGAGGAATAGGATGTATTTTTCCCCTTCTGTTCTTACCTTCATTAAAAAAAATCTGATTTTGCCTGCTAGCAACAATCTTGACAGTTACATGCTTCAAAGTGAGGACAGCCCTAAATGTGCCCACTTACTAATTTGCCTCTCGTGCACTTTGTTACCACATACCGAAAGCAGCCATCGACCCTCCTAACAGAGACACAGACACTCCTTGAAACCTCTCTCCAGTTAATAGCCTTCTACCCTCCTGCTCCTTCGCTGGATATCTAAAAATCCATGCCGTGTTTAATAAATTTCTCCGTGACTTACCAGAAAAGCAATGCCTTTATACACAGGCCCAGGGGACCATCAAGAATTTGGGAAGATGAAATCCCTATAACTTCAGATTTGTTTAGGTCTGGAAGGAGTCTGTGAGAATGAAGACCCAAACCTGAGGAAAAGGCAAACAGACATCTGCACTGGGTTAATGTCTGTAAGTTGGAACGTAACTTCTCATTGTTCTCCTTTGTGTTTCCCCAGAGCATCAGTATAATAAAAAGGAGACAGAAGAGGGCAGGAGAAGGGCCAATAAGCCACAGTACAACAGCTCTTGGGGATCACAGAGGGGCAGATAACCCTCCTGGAGCCCATGGGCTTTAATACTCCTAACTGGTTTTCAGATGCTTAATAATGGGGGGGGGTTTTGCGCAATGTTTAGCTCTAGGTACTCCTTGCTATCACTGACAATATCTTTCCATTCCACAGGAAGTGCAATTAATTCTGCACATAAAATAAGGTAAAAGGTACACATGAATCATGACTATAGTATTCCATACACAAGAAGACATGCAATAAGCTTGACTAATGCTTTATACAAAGACATATCTGTTTTTCACAAGTGGCTCTTTGAGTCACGCCAGGAGCACAATGCATTTCTGACTCCATGCCCCCAGGAACACACAGCATTTCTGGGAGGCTCCTTATCTGGCTACTCAGAGCATTCGCTCATGTATCCACCACCTCTTCCCGCATCTGCACAAGACCCTCTCGCTTTTTTTTATCTTGCTGCAAAATACACTCAGCAGTAAGACACTCGTATTTCTGTCCTGCCTCCACCTCAACATCAGCGTTATCTATTCAACTATGCTTCTTCCAAATCATATTTCATTGTCCTTATAAAGCTACTCAGGCCATAGGACAAGGGACTGTTTTGCTCTCTGTGTGCAGGACAAAAGACTGAAATGATGCAGCATCCTCTGAATAAGCAGAATAACCCTACAGAAGTCACCAGGATTAGGTTGATTTGCTCCCATGGGGATCTGTGCTGTGTCCTTTGTTTATCTACAAAATGTACCCTGCGCAACCAATTAAGGCTTCTTCAAGCTTGGGACCTTGGAACTGATCTTATTTAATACTTTCATTAACGACCTTGGCACAAGAAAACGAAAACATGCTAATGAAACTAGAGCATATCACAAGATTCAAAGGCTGTGTCACTGCAGAGGAAGATCAGAGTATTACACAGGTGGGCTAAGAGTAAAACAGAAAGGATAAAACTGAAGATCATGGAGGATAAAGTCATGTATTTGGGGATTAACACCAGAATTTCTGCTATAAACTTTGAAGCCCATAATTTAGCAGCAAAATAGGAGCACCTGACATTTCTAGCTAAGCACAATCTGAGAGTCCCTTGCTAATGTGATGCAGGGCTGAGAAACCAAAGTGTGATGCCAAGAGGTATAAGAAGAGTCACTTTCACCAGTAACACAGGGAATGGGCTAGCACCAAAAGTCCTACTGGGATCTTGCTGGGGTGCTCTTAAGACACTGCGTCTTTTGTGTTGAACAGAAATAAATTCAGGCTTGGGAGGTACTGACGCTGTTTTGGTGGAGGGACGGAGGGAGATGCAAAGGGGCTAGCACATGGGAGGTTTAGGCTACGCTTAGCGCAGGCAGTACGAGTGAATCGTAAGGTAGGACTGCAGCGTTTGAGGCAGACGCAGCCAGCCAGGCATGCTCCTGCCTTGAAACGTGCACAGAATTTACTCTCGTGCTTCAGTGAACAAGTACGGAGCCTTCCAGCATCCCTTGTACTGCTGTCCCAGAGGTATCCCCAGCATACTTCTACTCTTCCTAATTAAAGCCAAACCTGAGAGGGCAGACAGGCCTGCAGGAACAACTCCCTCAGAAGCTGCCTTAGCGAAATATTGAAAAGTAAGCGGATCTTCCTTGCCAAATTGGACTAGACATAACCGTCTCCTTCCAACTAATGAAACACTTATTTTCGTCCAGATTTCTCTGCTGGTACTCCTATCCTGGTGTTTTGCTATCTGATCCCATTTTTCCCCATCTGCTCACACATTCTCTCCCCCACACCCCAACCCATTCCCTCCGCAAGCTGCCTACGTGCATCTGAGGGACGAGGTGAACTGCAGAAGGGAATGTCTCACATCGGGCCCTTGTACTTAAACACGGGCATTAAGTAGCTCTTTTGCAATGAAGCAGCATCAATAAGTTGGTAGCATGAGAAGAGTGGAAAGCCCATAGCTGAGTAGGAGTCAGGCAATCATTTGGGAATGTAAAAGATGCCAGGACTTCGTCATCCTATGTTGAAGTTTTGGGAATATAACATAGCAAAGAGAGCAGAATTTCCAGGGATTGTGGGCTTCCATGCTACCCCATGCTTGTTGAATGAGCCATAGTGATGACAAGCAATGTGCAGAAATACCCTTTTCCTTTAACGACTAGAAAGACTGATGGAAGAAAGGGAAAAAAAGTACAGAGCGCGTTACATTGATCCCAGTGCAATCGAGTCTGCTGTGTACAATCTCCAGTGCACCAGCCAGGCTTACGCGTATTGTAGAGAGCAGATCATGTACCCGTTACCTTAGCCCACACTTCACCTCCCAGCCAAGCGGCTGCTGCCGAGCAGGGGGAGCCGGGGGTGGTCAGACCCCAGATAACAAGTGCATGGCTCTGTAGGTCATCGGAAACACTCAGCCATGGGCTCCACTCCGGCAACTCCGACAGGTTTCTTGGAACCACCCTGAGATCCTGATGCCACCACAGCTGCTCACAGCATAATTTTTTATCCAAACTGGTTCAAACTTCAACCAATGCTAAAGTCTACAGGGACAAGAAGATTTTTTGCAAGAAGATTTTTTTAGCTGCCTTCTCAGCTGCAATCAAGTTCTGTCCTTGTCACTAATGTAAGTAAAAAAGTGGGAATACAGGTTTTAGTTTTCACTCAGGCCAAAGATTACCTGCACAGTGCCTAAAGGTGCAGCCTACTGCTCCATGTCTTGAGTAATGATCTGGAAAAGAGAGTGAGCAGGGCAAGTTTACAAGTGACACAATGGTATTTGACAGTCAAAACAGAAGCCTGAGATAAGCTTGTGCAAAATCTGCATACAGACCTAACAAATGCTGGTTGAGTGGACAACACAAAACAGAGGAAACTCCATGTTATCGAGTACAATCTTGGAAGAAAGCATTTAAGTATTGATGTGGTCAGTAAAATAAGAACATTTGCACAATGTTCAGCGTCACTCTAAAAAGCTGACAGAATATGAGGAAGCGCTGGACTGAGAAAAGTCCTGAAAGCATTAAACCACTGACTAAATCAATATAATCTCACTTTGCAAGTGGTGTTCAGTACCAAGTCTCCCATCACAAAGATCTATGAGAAACAGAAAGTGTCCACAGAGGTATAATAGAAGAATTTCAAAAGCAAGGATGGACTAAATGAGATTGTAAAAATCCTACAATGGGCTTACAAGAAAAATCTTCAAGCAATTAATTAAATACAAAAGACATGCATTTACAACAGGCAGCATTTTTCTCTGATTTACATCAGACAAAAATCCGGCCTTATCCTTTTAATGAGAATCAAAGGGAGTTTGTGCTCCGTGAAAGCAAAGCACTAAATGATTCTTGATGACAATCATCCTACTTATCAGGCCCTGCAACAACTGTTCTGTTCGTTCAAACCTATTACATGGCTGTGTGCCAAGAATAACAAGAAAACCAATTCCATCAGCAATACAGAATATTCCTCTCCACCTGAAAAAATGTATGATATAAAAGGGGAAAATCTAGAGAATTCAGCCCCCTAACAAATAACACTTTAAAGAGTATGAAATTTAGCCGTATATACAGACCTGATGACTGCTTATGTGCCTCCTGAGTGAACATAACCTGCACATAATTAGTATATAGTCTTTGTATTGGTCCATTAGGAGTAAACTTCAGCCATTATGAATATTCATCAAATTGCTCTCATATTTGTAGACTTTGGCTTATGTTCAACCTATTTCATTTTATTTAGTTGCTTAAGGATCTGGAAAGAGACATCTCCAGAGGCTCAGTGAGATGAGAAGAATTGTCCCCTGGAAATGCTCTCCTCAGGTTACAAAGAGATGGCAGGGTTACTATGCTCAAAAATTCAGCAACTTGGAACTACAGACACAAGAGAGAAATCCATGTCTGTCTTTCTCTGGAGTTTCCTAACAAAGTCTTGGGAAACAGACTTGACATTTCCAGGATACACCCTTCCTTTAATCTATGAGGGAGACCCTATTGCAGTCTTTCAATATATAAAGGGGGCTTATAAGAAACATGGAGAAGGGCTTTCTACTGAGACCTGTAGTGACAGGACAAGGGGCAATGGTTTTAAACTGGAAGAGGGAAGATTTAGATTAGATATTAGGAAGAAATTCCTCACCGTGAGGGTGGTGAGGCGGTGGCACAGGTTGCCCAGAGAAGTTGTGGATGCCCCATCCCTGGGAGTGTTCAAGGCCAGGTTAAAGGAGGCTTTGAGCAACCTGGTCTGGTGGAAGGTGTCCCTGCCCATGGCAGGGGGGTTGGAACTGGATGATCTTTAAAGGTCCCTTGTAATCCAAACCATTCCAGGATTGTGTGATTCCATAAGAATAAATATATATTCACTAAATATACAATGAAGTAGTTTTAATTATGCAATTAAATTGTTTGATAAGACTCTGAAAGGGGTTCTTGATTCTCCTGTAAACTTGTCATAAAGCTGGAGAACTAATGATTTCTCAAATGATTGCTCATTGTATAAAGTCTTTGTTATTTCACATCACTACTATACAGACTCTGTTTGTCCCTGCCATGCCTAAATCTTATCTGGACAGCTGCCTAGCCAAGAATGCGTCAGTTATAATACTCTCCTATGGACACAACCTTTTTCATTTAAGATTTTTCTGTCCTCAATAATGACTACCTGCCAATTCTGAAGAATCTCAAATCCAATCACCTTTACCAAAGGACCATTTTCTTACAAACATATTTAAAATCAAGACAAGTTATTGGAAATGGCAGAACTATCTTATAGTTCAAAAACCTGAACACAACAGGGTGCTGGTCTAAAGAGAAAGTCAGCCCAACTCTGAAGCACAGCGCTTTGTGTGATGTCCCACTAACAGCATTTCAAGCAGAAAAGCCTTTCAGGCTTGAGAGGTGTAGCTGATGACCACTTTCTATCTAAAAGAATTTTTTTAAAAAAGAAAGACACTATATGGAGAAGGATGGCAGGAATTTACTTTCATGAAGCAAGATCTGATGCATTTCGCACACTGGACAAAATACATCATACTTGGGGAAACAATGTGCACAAGCCACAGATTTTGATGGTTCTTAAGAAGGACGCATTGACTGTTGCCTTGAGAAGGATGAATTTTATCAGTTTGTTCATAGAAAGTTTGCTTCTGATAAGTTCCAGGAAAATGTCTTTCCAGGTTCTCATCTCATGTAGTATTTTTTATGATTCTGATACAGATTCCAGTATGGGATAGTATAACAGCCACAATAACAGCCACAACATATTTTTTAAATTATGCATGCTAAGAAGGAAAACCTACTTACAATTAATACCAAAAGCTGAGCTTTCTGCATGTTTCATGTTATATAGCCAGCCATTTCTTCAATATTATGCACATTGATTCCATAGAATGGGAAGGATGGAGATTTTATGTATTTATTTTCAGGGAAAATTTTGGACTAAAGTCAGGAAACAACAGCTGGTCCTGGTCTAGAGTTATCTGCTGAAACACGATGAGGGGCTGCTGGAAAATTAATGATCAATAAAACTTCTACTTTGAAAAGTTTCTTGTGTTGGAGATAAAGAAAAGACAGGAGAGATCACTCTACATTTAAAATAACCCCATGAAGTAAAAAATCACAAAATAGGAACTTGAAAAGAGATCTTGCATACCAGGTGAGTGCTTTCTTTCATACTGTAGAAATATGGTTTCTTTTTTCATGAGAGAAGTTCTGCAGTCTTCTTCTGCAGGGTAAGAAGTCTGAAAACCTGAAGAGTTTGACAGAGCAGGACATTCATTTCCTACCCAGCTCTGACGACAGCGGTGCGGGAACAATAAAGCAAACAGGCCAACCAGTACACCTCCAATATCGCACCCAGGAAAGTAAGACACCGTCTCTCCAGGAAAAGATTCAAATAAAATAGCTAAGAAAGGTGGTAATCTGTGATGCCAGAAAAGCAGATTTACAAAATATTTAATACATTTAACATAACATTTTATACTGAAGCTTTCCCCTTAATCACCTCATGATTTTGCACAGGCAAATATTTATAGAAACATTGTATTTAAACTTATATAAATTAGATCAATTCATAGAATCGCCTGTTCTTAAGAAGAGGAGCAATGCTATCTACATAACAATAACATCTAACCTTTCAAAAACACTTTACTGAAGGTTACAAGAACAAGAATAATTTGAGAAGAACAGGAACAATTTAGCTGTCCTGGGAGGAATCCCATAAAGAAGCAGAATGAAATAAATACTGGGATTTAATTACAGCTTTTCTGCGTGTTCTATTTGAAAGCCTCCAGAGTTCAAATACATGGAAATTAGATCTGAAAACTCGCCCCAGTATCACTGTTTAACATGGTGAGCATCTAGCACCTTCAGACTAAACTCCTCATGGATCATCCATGGATCAGGACCACAGGTAAATCTCTCTGTTCAGAAGCATCTCCCACTGCAGAAATGGCATCACCCACCAACACAGCAAACGGCAGTGAGTTATCTTACTCTTCTTTGGGCTATATGTTGTGAGCATAGCTCCTTATCGCAACAGAAAGCTCTACTCTCTCATTAGCAGCAGAGCATGAAAAGAGGGAAAGGGGGGATGTCTCTCTCATTGAGGTTTCTCCAGAAGACTAAACCTCCCGTCAGTAAGCTCATCCCACTAATGTAGGGAGCAACCCATTGCCTCGATACCTCTTTCACTAATCTGAAGCCTTTTTTTCTTGCTTGTAGCTCCATGGATGCTCATCTGGTGTATCTGAGGCTTCCTACAACATTAATGCAAGTAATTAAGTGATACAATTTGTATTAGCACAGGCCATCATTAAGCAGCTTGCTTATAATGATGGCAGGTAAGTACAACAGTGATAAAATATTTCAGTAAAGCAAAAGTGCAGTATGTTAACTGCTAAAATGAATTCAGTTACTAAAGATGCATGTATAGCGCCCTGTTCTTGGCTTGTCAAAGAGCATTTCAGCCTAAAATAGGTATATATGTGTATATATATATGCATATGCCATCCCCTTCTTCCACTGAAGGATTATTTCATTCTATATATAAATCATTATTAATAGTGTACCAGGTACATAATCATAACTAGCTAGAGATTTAACATGCACTTTTCATAGTCCTCAGATTTCTGATCTTTGTACAAGGAAGACGGTACGGAGTCCTAATTAAATTCATAATCAAGAATCTTATCATTACAAATTGTAAGTAAAAATTCAATACAAACACATCCTACTGCCATGTTGAGCTGATGGAAGAGCAAGACTGAGTTTGAAAAAATATCTTACCTTTCAACAAACTTCTGAGGCTTACTACAAGGTTTATTTCAGCCTATAAAGTTCACACAAGAAAGGCTAGTTATATCACATCTTCCCACAGGTACCTCTGGTTAAGTGCTTGACTACCTTCTTTCCTTCTCTGTCTTTTCTGTCCTCCCCCTTTCCTTCCGTTATTCTTATGGTTTGTCTACACTGGGAATAATCTGATAATTATAGTTTGTTGTTATTGCTCCCTCAGCAGGCACTGTATTTCAGAATAAAAGTGGCTTGCTTTCTAGAACAGAGTTTCCATGTGGGGAATTACCCCAGCTTACCTACAGTGTACAGGTATAATTACTCACGATTCCTTTACCAGTCACTTTCCCTGTACAGATGAACACTTGACCTTCAAATATCCATCAGCCTTAATGTTATACAGCATAGAACAAAAAAGTATATTTAGATTATATAGAGATATGACATTGGGTGCTTTCAGATCAAATTCTTGTCTCTTTTTCCAGCTGTTAATTGATCTAGTAAGAGATGGCCTCCCTGCACCCACTTTGCCTGCTGACACCCCTAGCCCATCACAGCCACACCAACAGGACTGGCCTGCAGCAACCTGCCTGCAGCACCTGAGGCTTTCTCACCACCCCGTCCTGCTCCTAACTACACCTCCAACGCCCCTCTCCAGCCCCCGTTGTGTAATCTGGTTGACTGATACCCCTTCTCCCATTTGGATAACGTGCTCATACAGCAGCTGCACGGGAAGGAGAAGAAGGTAGAGATAAAAAGCAAGAAGGCAGAGATCAAAGGCGTAACAGGCAGAGCTCAACGCCTGAAGCCTTTCCAAGTACCAGTGCACCTTTACGCATTTCAGTCTGGTTCCCTAGTGTCCCCTTCCCCTCCAATACCTCTCACTCCCTTAAAGACATGCTAAATGTGTGCGGGGTCTATGCTCTCCGCCCTCTGCATTTCATTTTTGCCTTGCACATCCATTCCCGCTACCTGCTTCCTCATTTGTCATGACCATTCGCAAAACAGCAGAAGAGCTAAAAATCTATACGTATCTATTGCAATATAGACGTTTTCCTGAAACCAGCAATCTCATAGCACCACAATAAACTGTTCACGGATGAGCGACTTTAATGGTCCGCTCCCATAAATTGGGTAATTTTTCTTAGATAAAAGCAAGCCATATAATCAGAAAAGGGAACTAGTTACTTGTAATGAAAGAATAATCAAATCACCATTAAAAGGAAATTAGCTGCATTTATCTTAATTCTAGGGGCCCTACTGTTGCCTCCTGATAGGAGGATAAAATTTACTTGACATTCTTGGTGACTTTTGCCATTCCTGTTTGTTCATGCAAAAGGGGCCCCTTCATGTTTTGGCAGAGCAAGTTGCATTTAACTGAACAAAAGCCATTAAAAGGCTATTTGTTTCATTTCCATAAAAAAAAGGTACACCCCAGCTTTCAGGGATATCATTGAGCTCCAGCTAGCTCCTCTGTTCTCCCACTTGCAAGTCACAATTGCTGTGACAAAGCCAGGGAAAAGAAGAGAGAGGCCCAAGAGAGATCTGCAAAAGGTTTGCGTCCCACGAGACAGGTGCGGGGTATTTCTGGAGAGGAATCCCCTATGGGACTCCTCCACGAGCATCTCATGGCAGTTGCAGCACAGTGAAGCTCCAGGGCTTTGGAGTCACTTCACAAGAGGTTCACCAGACCTGCTTGGGATCAGAACCAACAAATTGGTATTTTTTCATGCCAACAGCACAAAGAAGGGAACAGTTCTGTTTAGCCAGTGTCCTCCCTCCCTCATCGGGGGAAAGGGAAGCTGTCTGAGTGGGGAGACGGCTCATCCAGGTAATATAGGTTTGACTCTGCTCCCCAGAGCCTTTTCCGCTCTTCAATACCACATCCCACAGAAGGAAAGGATGCAGAGAAACCCTGTTACATTCAATAAGGTGACATATATTGCACTCCCAGAAAGAGGAGCGGAATTTAACATCAACTGCTGTAATGGTAGGAGGGAAGAAAAAGCGTCGGACAAAGGCCAAGACTTTACTACCAACCATGATCAGTAGCTGCTTCTGCATATCAGACTACAGCAGCATTTACCCTGCAGCAGATATCAATGTTCATCAATATCATCCTTCACCAGCAAAGACCAAACTACTCCCAGCATGGAGATTCACTTATCCTGCAGCAAGTTCACCCAGACAAGTGGCACTCAGCAGCAAAACTGGGGTTCGGTACCACCCTCCCACGCTGATAGTCACCATCCTAACCCAAGTATTCCTTGGTTCCTCTTCTCCCAGCAGAAGAGAACAGTTTGCATAAAACAGCACCCACCATTAGCTACATACTCAAAAACTTCTTCAGAGGCGTGCCCTCCCTGAGGCGATTAGTTTATGCCAGTAATGAACAAGCCATGCAAGTATTTTCAAAAATTTACGAAGTCCTGTGGCCTTCCTTACAGCACAGTACAGACACAATACAGAACCAGGCTAAATAATGCTAAAGAGCTTGATCCCACTAGCTCACATTTATTTGTTACTTACTGGGCTCTAGTGATGCTTTAGCTTCTTACATGGGTACTTTTTATTTTTAATGTAAGTAGAAGAGCATTCATGCCAACCTCTAGCACCTTTACAACATGAAAATAAAATACTATAATGTAACAAAAGATCTTCTCCTTATCCCTTCATTTCCAAGTCCCCAAACCAAGTGTGACATAAAGAAATCCAAGTCATATCTTACTTTATCGAGAAAAGTTGTGACCATCGTTTTAGTTCCTCTCCAAAGGGTTAAGTACAGATCAGTCTACATGAACACACTTAGAATGTTTTTCATGTTTCAGCTAGAATGGTTTAGCTGTTTCTTACAGAGAAAATCAGAGGCAATTCCAGTTTTGCCCAGTTTAACTAACTTTATTACCATTTTATTGAAGAATTCCAACGCCTACAACCACCAAAGCGATGTCTTTAAACTCACCAAGAAGTTGGCCAGTTAGAAGTTAAGCATTTTGTTGGTTTCATGGAAAACCACCCAAATATGGAAATATGGAAAACAAATAATGAGAAAACTCAATTTTAGCATGCTCAGCTGACATCTTCAAATTTGCCAGCAGAATTTCCTTAAGACTCCAGCTCTCTGCTAAACATCCAATCCTCCTAAGCAAGTCCTCTTCTCTGCCTGGAAGATTTACTAGAAGTTGGAACAAGAAAAGAAAGGCAGAGGGTGCAACTGCAGAAAGAATGACAGCAAGAACAAGACAGGGAGCGTATGGCAGGAGCTGAGCCTACGACAGGAATCAGAACGGGAGGAGATGGGATAGCGATGTAAATTAGGGAGCAGATAATAAGGCAAAGAAGATGACAGGAAGTAGCATGGGAGCAAAAGAAAAAAGTCCTTAACCCCCAGAACACAAGGCCTTTATAAACATGAAATACACTCTCTCGCCATTAAGCAAACAGACATGAGACTAGTTGTAAAGAATCTCCATCCCACTCAAGGCAGGACACAAAATGAGTAAGTTTTTCTACCGCTACCCACGACAGGGCTATTTCGGATAGTACAGGAGTATGCTGCGGATTCAAAGAGCTCAGTTATACTGTTGTTCAGTGGCAGCCTGTGCAAATCCCACGACAGAAGTCTGCTTTTTGGGGTTCTTCGTTTGTGTGTTTACTTTAATTCACTGTGCCACATGTTTACTTTGTGAGACGCTACCTTCACTTGCCATGTACCCATTGTACAGATCAGAGGGAAGGAAGCTGCTGTCTGTACCATCTCTACCTCATTTTCTACAGAGATGAAAAGCATGTGATGGAGGGGGCTGGTTCTGCTGGGAAAAAGAAAGGAGAGTCTTATAGTTTTGGCAAATAACTGAGCCTCTAGAAAACTGGATTCTAACTCTGTCGTAAAGTTCATGTGTAAGTTTAAAGAATTTGCATATATATATGCCTCATTTTTCTCCCACACCCCAATTGAGTAATTTGTGGTGTGAGCTGCTGAGATGCTGAATGTGAGTAGGTGCATCTGAAGTCAGTGGGAGGTGGACTTTCAGTACATGCCGAGTAGCATAAAGCATTTACCACCCTGGAAATGAAGGTCTTTGATTTAGTATTTACCACTCTGGAAAGTAAGGTCTTATATTTCTCCACGTAGGTATCCAGAAGTGTTGATATTTTTCATTTCCTGGATATAAGACAAGATAATGCCAACCATTTCATAATGGTGTGACAAGGGTAAGGTCATTAATGGTTAGTAGGATGATGGCACTCCTGAAATGCTCTAAAGGAAATTAATTTTTTTTATTTAGTGAAGAATAATGCTATGTAGTAAACTGTAAATTAAAGTATACATGGGATAAGCAATAAAAGAAACATTAAATAGAAACACAGAATTGGAAAGCTTCTGGAGTTTAGTTTCCTGCTATCTCAGGCAACTACACCACATAAGCACTTTTATAAATTGATCAGGCTCCATTTGCAAAGTGGATGGGCTTCCTGCCTTCAGCACAGGGAAGCTGTTCCACAGTCTCATTGCTCTGAAAATTCCACATCTTCTAATTCACGGTCTCAATTCATTAATGTCCATTTTACATACATTTGTCTTCCATTTAAATAACAATTCTACTTCCACATTGTTTGCTCTCCTTTTGAGACAACATCAAATCTCCTTTTAACATTTATTTTGCTAAACTAAACGCAACAAATTCTTCAAGCCTTCTCTCATAAAAGCTCCCCAAAGAACATCATTCCTACTTAGCGATAGAGTTCCTCTGGGGAAACGAGCTTATGGCTATGTGATTAAAAACTGTATCACAGTGCAGACTTAAATAAGCCCACAGGACCCAAACCTGAAAAGCAAGCAGCACACAGTAGGTCTGAAACCAGACACACAGCTGCTCTGCACAGATACATCAGATGCTACGTCACGCGTGCAGTTAAGTCTGGGTCCATCCCACAGCTGTACGCACACCGACTCGCTATGCCCAGCACTTCCCAACTTTTAAGACGGTTCTGCATTTCTTAACGCAACCTCTCAGTAGGTAGGAGAGTGACGGGAACAAAACGGTATGAGGCTAATTCTAGTATCTTCCCCATTTTTGAGGGGAATCTATAAAGGAGGTAGCCTTGATTAGGTCAGCTGTCCTTCCTCAAATAAAACCCACTCATCCGTGCCTTATAGGTGGAATGGTTAGTTTTATCTCTGATGGAGACAGGATGTCAATCAAAAAAGGTTTTGCTGCACAATTGGTCAATTTTGGTCTTTATTTCATGTGTAATGAAGATAATCATTAGGGACTCTGGCGAAAATGAGAGAGTATCCTACCGACAGGAAGAATAAAAAGGCAACCTGAAACTGTAGCAAGTTGCCAAGAGAGTATTTTAAAGGGTAAAGTAATACATTTGCATAATACTTTCTGAAAGAGTTTCTTTAATTTTGAAAAGGGTGTTATCAATAGGTCCTTTTTTATAACGGAATAAATGTTTCCCAAACTCAAATGACAAAGAGAGTGGCTTGTACACAGCATAGATACAATTTCCACGTACATAATCCCAGTCCTAGTCCAAACAGAGATCAAGAGCTTTACGGGTTGAGACAGTAACATCCTGGGGTTGATTCAGAGAATTCATCATCCCGTCTGGATGCTGAAGTTCCTCAGCATGACTATATTTGGTGATGCTGAAACCAAAGGTGAGAAATCTCATCACTTCACACAGGGACTCAGTACTGCACAAAGACATCGGTGAACCCGAACTAGCCTGAGCCCCGACACACCAGACACATTTGATCCACACCTGGATTTTGTATGCTGAATGCCAGGACAAACAGCACAAACCCCCTGTGTCCTTACCACATCCCCCGAGACTCGGGCAGCATGAGTGCAGTCAAAATCATGCATCCACCCGCCCAGCGTTTTGGACGTACACATGGCAATAGGTGCCTCATGTTTATCCATTCATGGATGGAAAACATTTTGTTACTCATAGTCATAGCATGGACCTAAAATTCCAGTCTCTGTCCACCACATCTTGAAAATGAAGGTGACATAGTAAATCTATTGATAGTTGCATATATGAAATGCTTGCTTCCTCCTGCACAGGGCCTCGGGAATATGAACTTTTCAGGAACACCCTCCTGTCACCGCGCTCCAGGGGCAGAGCGCAGCCACCCTCACTTGAAATGGCTTTTGAGAACCTG
>NW_009613210.1:0-9570 GCF_000690535.1 Cariama cristata | reverse complement strand
AACCTAAACAAATCTATGATTCTGTGATTTCACTCTTAAATACACTGTTTTATAGCTGTGAGCCCATGGTCTGCAGGGCTGAATCATACTGATAGGTAACAGACTGGGCTAGTTAAAAATCCCTGATTTTGTATGGCAGGGATGAACAGAAGCTGAATGAGGCTTTATGGAGTACAGGGAAAAAACTAAGAAAGGTAAGTATGTAACACCCATTCCAAACAAAGCAAGGAAAAAAGGTAACAGATTAAACAGCCAGAAAACTTGTGGTCAGGGAATTCTGGAGACATTACTCCTAGAACGACAAAATTTGCCAGACTTTGCTGGAAAGGGGGAAAACATCCTACACTCACGTGCTCTGTGGTGTTTGCCTCCAACAGAGGCCAGAAGAGAAAGTTAAGAACATTTCATGCGGATGAGAGGGAGCTTGGGTAAGCAAGGACCCAGTAAGTCCATAGTACGTGCACCCCTGAACTGTAATTAAAACACCAGTATTGTAGATTGGTGCAGACTGGGGGCTTTCTCTCCATATGCAGTTAACTTGTAAGTCTGTTCATACTCAAAGGTGGGAACCTTATTTTCAAGGCAGGCAGGAGAAGCTTGAAATAGAGAAGGTTGAGTCATTCCTCACTGCTGACTCAGCCTTCTCCCCCTCCAACAGTACCTTGTGTCTCTCTCTGAGTTTCTCAGATTCGGATGCAGGACGGCACCTGGGCACCCCGGTCAGGAAGGAGGCTTTGCTGCTGGTTTTCCTGAGAGCCTTCCTGCCCCCACCAACATGGGAGAGTTCCTTTGCTCTTGGCTCAGTTTTTAAAGGGCATCTTTGTACATTTACTCCAATGTCTGACAATTTCACACACCACAAATCCTACCAGGAGACAACTGCAGTTGTTTTGGAGTTAACTTCATTCTTCTATATAAGTTTTTTAAAAATTGTCTCACATTGCTTTTGTGAAAAAGCACAACCACAGCATATCTAAAACAGTTCCCTGCAACCAAAAAAAAAAAAGCTAAAAAAGATACCAAAATGCAGATTTACTTGCACACCAAAATAAGAGGGAATTTTTGTTCCTTTATAGGGGAACAGTATCTCTGAGATCAGAACAAGGCTCTAAGGCTGACATACAGAACAGTAAGGCAATCTGGAAAAATGTAAACTAGCCAGAGAGAAAAAAGTCTATAAACATGCAGGAACTAACCTTCACACTTCTTGGTAACAGCTGAAAACAGTTTTGGTAACAGTTCTTTGGTTATTGTCAGTTTTCCCGGCTCCATGTTCCACTCCCTCTGTACAGGTATGGATCTTACCCCAAACAAACTTCTATGGACAAAAAGGACCTCTGGAAAAAAACTGTGGAATTTTTTAAGGTAATTCTTGCATTTTCCCACTAATAGCACTGGGTTTATTCCACACTGTCAAGGACAGCCAGACCTTTTGCTGTTGAATCACACAAGTTTACTTTTAATTTTCATCTGTAGTTCTTTTGCTTCTGACTGTATGTCAGTCATCCTGAATATTTAGGATGGATGTAGGAAACCATTAGCATTAGTTAAAAATGCATCCTTTGGAGGTTCCTAGCCTGTATTTGTAGAGCTTTATGTCTATACATGTCCTGTCTCTAGAGAGGTAGAAGGCTACTGGTATCATGTCATACAGTAAATTACAGTAAATTTTAGTGATTTTTATCAACAAATGTTGAAAAGTTTCTAAACCAATAAAGAAGGAAAGGTTTATACTCTTTTTACAGTGTATATTTTCCTAATTTACTTCACAAATTTGAATCTTTAAAGTTGTTTGCCAGACCCACTGAATTCCCTTTCCACCATTAAATTTAACAGTCTTCTGAATTATTTCCAAATATCAATATTGCCAACATCTGTGGGGTAGAGAATGTTAAGGAATTAATAGCAGATGAACGTTTGTCACTTGTGATGCTGCAAATGTTAAGCCATGCCACTGAAATTGCATTTTAAGCAGTTTGAGATTAATGCCATTTGTCGTAAATGTCCTGCTTTTTAAATGCTAAGTAAAAGGTGTTTTCTAAGCATCTGAAGAAAGAAGGCTTGGAATGAAGATTGTTTTACTAGGCAATTGCTAACTAGATTATGCAGCAGGATTGCCTTTGTCTTTCCTTTACACCTGATCCTACCCTCTGATCCTACAAGATTTCTTTAGATAGTTCTTAATCCAAAAATATGCACACTTACATTGTACGCAGAGTATATATTTTGTATACATGTAAGGAAAATTTGTAACAGAATATTACATAAGTATGTAATATATACATATAGTGTTCATTGTATATGCATGTAAATATATGTAATGAACATTTTGCTTTTTGTATATCATTAAGAAAAAAATCAGGAAACCTCCTCATGTCCCCTTCTGTTTCTCTCTCTCTTTCTCTCTCTGTCTCAATATCTATTTCAATATCTACCTCTTCCTCTAGCTTTCTCATTTTAAATCATGTATAGTATATAAAAAATTAGAGAGACGGAGATAGAAGGAGGTGTGAGGAAGATTCCTCATGTTTTTTTCTTCATAGGACATAAATACATTATACATTATAGACTAGGAAGTATATGAAAACCCCACACTTGCCAGACCTTTTGCTTTGTCAATATATAACTGAAAGCACTACAAGCTACTAAAGACAAATTGGTGCTAAATCTCTGCAGTGTAACAATGAGCAGAAAGTAAGACCTTTCTTATCGGAGCAGAGGAAAAAATGTAGCGTGAGCATAGTGGCTGTGACAATTTTAAAAACTGAAGCTGTAGAAATTTCATCACAGGGTTTTCTGTAATTTGATTTCTGATATTATTTTTCCAAGGAGCAAATACCGAGCTTGGTTTATTCAGTTACTTTTACAAAAAATTTGTGACTTCCTATTTTTTGAGGGCTAAACTTACCTTTTGATGAAATAAATACTGAGTTAATGTATCTTATATAAGGACATGAGGACAACAGCTGACACTAATTTTACTTGGCTGAAGCAACAACCTGGTCAGCCCAATTAATTCCCTACATCCATTCCAAGAATCAGCTTTTATTACACAATGTGGTAAGACACTCATTAGTGTTGAACACTGGAGTTATTTGACAGGACAGGATTTTGACCCCGCCGGTGGGATGCTTCCCTGTGTTGGTGTACTGCCCACGGAGCAGTGAGCAGTCAGGATGCGCTTGAGTGTGGCATGGCAGCAGCTCAGCTGGCTTTGTCTTCATAATCCACTCCCCCATTTGAGAGGGACATAACCTACCCATGCAAGTAGGTTCAGAAATTAATCAGCCTATTTCCTTAACTGGGTCAGATGCATTTTATGTAATGACTTTGTGCGGTGTTTGTTAACATGACAGTAGATGATAAAGTGAATTCTTTTCCGTGGATGAGGCCAAATCATAACGCAGCTCCTGAGAAACTAGCATCGTGCAAGTGTCTGCGGGTGCTGATTTGGGTGATGGTTACAGGGGCCAGGGTAGCCGTGACAGAGCTACAGCTTCAGTCTCCACCGGAGAGCGGGTTGTCTGCATGGATTCAACGCCCAGGATCCCACAGGGCGGCGGCAGCCGAGTGCTCGTGTGGCCCCGGCTGCGCTCTCAGCTTAGGGCAGGCTGGGCTGCTGCTGAGACCAGGGTCAGCGCTGCCCCAGGAGCACCCCTCCGTCAGAGACCCTGGCCCAAAGGCCCAGGCTTGCGCAACACCAGCCACCCAAGCAGCATTTCCTTGCAGCACAGAGATGCAAAGGCATCACCATCCCCTCCAGCCTGCTGAAGACACTGCAAAAGTGTTGACACACTCACCTTTCCAAAGAGGTACTGAGGCATGGGAAGGCCCACACCACCCCATTCCAGGCATGGTGTCTACTTCAGGATGTTTTGACTGCATGGAGTTGACAGTATTCATTAACTAAGTACCAAGATGTCCCCAAAAGGTGGGTCATATTGGGAGAATTCAACGTATTTGAAACACTAATAACTACCAGCTAGAAAGTAATTAAAAGTTAATTAGAGGAGAGGATCAAAACTACCCATATTTAGTAATAATTACTCTCATGCAAAGCAGTGCAAGGGATGTTTCCGTATTGATACAATCACAGACTGTTTTTCAGAGTTTAAATATTCTAGCAGATAATTTGAGTAAAGGCATACCATGCAATGACACAGAGGTTGTTAAAAAACACATTC
Organism: Cariama cristata; assembly: GCF_000690535.1. Lineage (NCBI taxonomy): Eukaryota > Metazoa > Chordata > Aves > Cariamiformes > Cariamidae > Cariama > Cariama cristata. Next base: position 5,386 of record NW_009613210.1, on the reverse strand, counting down.
CAGTCATGTTTCCTAAACAAGGCAGCGGTTACACTTGCGTTAAGCAAAGTTAGCAACCCAAATTAATTATCTAAAATGAATATCAGTGTTTAGGACAGATATTACCTCATCAGCATTCAGTGTCACAGCTCCAGTCTAGAAAAGGAAATGAAATAAGGAACTATTAGCAGATTAGCTAAAAACTGAGAAATGGAAAGAGATGGGCATTATTCTTTCTTACTTGATTTTCTTTTTTCCCTTGAAGTTAAATTTGTTCCATCACAGATGATCAGTGCAAATCCCATATAAGTGGCCCTGAATTTCATACGCTGCCTTACTAGGATGGGTAGAGGAGAAACAGCTGGCAAGTGGATAGTTCAGTAGAGACATTTCTAGTTTGGTACATGGAGGTTTAATAATTTTGCACTGTCGATGATGGCTTTGTAGTGGATGACATGCAATATTGCCATTTCACGTACCTCCATTTGGCACCCTAACTTGCCTTAACAGGAAAACGGCTCCAGGTCAGGAACCCTCCTCCTGTGACATCCTGTAATAAAACCTCTGAGCTCAGGGGAAGCCCAGCTGCGTCCTTGTGTCCAGTGCGTGAATACAGCCCAGGTTCTCATAGGTGTTGGGTCTTCTCTAACCTACTCCTCCTTTTCACTCCCCCACGCGTTGTGGCACACTCACAGGACATGATGCTCTGAGTTCACGGTGCTCAAACACAAGGCTCGCAGGAGCTCATGGGGTCTACCTGTGCTGTGTTACCCAGCCAAGAATCTGACCCTCTGACTCCTGTGTCCTCCGAGAGCCTTTGCCAGCATCAGCACACAGTCACTCCCAATTAATATTTAATGAATTGATATATAAAATCTTTCACAGGAGAAAAACTGACTTTACCATGCAAACAATGTGTTTGGTTGTGTTTTTTTTTCCCCTGAGAAGGCTGGAAAATACAGTCAAATATTTGTGTAATTACCTAAAACAGAATGGTACGATGATTTGTAACACAATAAACTACAAATAAAGACAAGTGAATAATGCATCAAATTATGCATCTGTTATCTTTAAATGAGCTGCTAATCCACTATATAGTCCCACGTTGCTCCGGGGAATTAGTTCTTGGCCATCTTTATCTCGTGAGCTATTTTTTCATGTGAAATTAAATTTTAAATTAATTGTACAGAAGGCTAAAATTGGGAGACAAGTGTTTTTTAAAAGTATATGATGACTTTATACGTCTCTTCTCTGCATGGTTGTCTACCGACAGGCTGGATTTTCCTAACATTGTTCCTATTTGCTGTGGCTTGATAAAGATTTCTTGCATGTAGCCCTCAAAGATGTTTCCTGTGTCTAATCCCTGTGTTGTAAGACAGTCGCAATTTCAGCGTATAGTTAGTCACTCTAAGATATACAGCACTATTATTCTTTTCCCCTCGGGTACTTCATTAAATGTATCTTATTCCACCCATTATGAATTGTGTATTAGGATCAAAAGAATGTGGCCTTTACATGTGCAAACATCTTTCCACAACATCTCCCTTTACTGATTTCTCTAGAGTTACTGAAATTCATTGCCGTGACTGGCTTAGGGCTGTTCCTCTGAGCTTCTGCAACACAAAGACACTGGGGCTCGGGACCCGTGCCCCCCGCAGATGGGGCAGAGAAGGGGCTCCGTGCTGCTCCTCCTGCAGCTGGCAGGGGAAGGACGAGCAGGAGGAAAGCCAGACAGGAGAAAGGCAACAGAACAGTGGGACAAACCAGACCAATAAGATCCAGTGAAGCAAAAAGCAAATGGATTCAGAAAAGGCATAGCCGTGAAGGAAAGCCTTATTAGTGTTCATTAAAGCTGGTGTTCCAGCTTCAGCTCGGGAAATACCTCCAGGGCACTGGGATCCCAGCAAAGCCCAGGGAAACTTCTTCTGTGGCCGGGCTGAAGGATGGCGCTGGATGCTTAGACTCAGCACATCGCCCTGCTTGCTGTGTGGCCTCCCACAAAGCTCCCACAGGTTTTTCACCGCAGCTCATCCTAGCACTCAGGAGGGCATCGGGCTCCTCCAGGTGCTGGTAGCCGGCATCCCACACCACGCTCTCTGCGCTACGCCACGGCAGCGGGGTTGCAGAGCCGGCAGGCTGCCAATGGCACGCACGCAGATCACTCCAGGAGCACATCTGCACGTCCCAGTCTGCAGGACCAGCATTCCCAGGCACCCACAACTTAAATCCATCTGTCCTTCAACAACTGATAATCATTCAGTCGCTCACTTAGGCTGGGTGTTGAAGAATAAAAAAAGCAAAACCTCTGCCTGTGCACACCAGTTAATATTCCTTTACGTTCACTGGCTCACAAATATTTGGTTTGCATAGAAAAAAACCATGCCCTGGGACATTTCACAGTGGCATACACTTTGTCCATATCGAGCACAGCTTCCCCCAGCTGTTACTTCATTCACAGACTTTTATAACATGTCTGCATAGCAAAATGCTCATTGCAAACAGGGTAAAAAAAAGTTTGCTATGGCTTTTTATCCTAAAAGTCAAGACACAAGCCATCTCCATTTGTTTTCACAGAAAGTTTCTTACAGTGCATTGGACGAAAGAGAAAGTTTAACCACTTCCAACTTCTACCTCTTCCCTAAAAAGCAAACTGCTTAGCTGAAGTAATTGTATGAAAACATAAACAAACAGTTACACTCCCTCAAGAAGCCATTAAACATGGCATGTTAAGTCAGTAATTTGCATGTGGCTGATTGTTTAGTAAACAAACTGTCTCCTGAGAGGACCGTAATTATCTTTTACATCTGTTGATTAGTCTTTCTGGGATGTTACAAGCAGGTGTGAGTCATGATATCACTTTCTTTGAAATTTAGGATTAAACATGGCTATAAACAAAATTTTAAATGCATTTTCTAAGCTTTGGAAACGTCATATGATTTAGTAAAAGATTAATTCCTTTTTTTTACTTCAAAATTAAAGTATTTAGTACTCTGTCTATTAGGCAGAATTTTTTTGAAATCTGAATTAAAGTCAAGAGTGTGATCCACCGACAGGGTGTTGCAGTTGTGAATGATTGTAACATTGAAAATGTAAAAGGAAACGTACATTACTGAATATACAGGGACTAAACATTGGTTTTGGGTTGTGGGAGGTTTTTTTGTTATCATTACCAGCATGGCTCAAAGCTAGCGGAGAGTGACCCTGTGCACCAGGGCTGGTGGAGAGTGCCCGCACACCATGGGGGCATCAGCATCCCTGCCCTGCTCTGTCCCACACGCATCAATGGCATCATGGCGCCTGTGGTCCTGGATCCAGCATTTCCCACAGGGATGTAATTCAGAAGAGGTAAACCTGATAACCACCCTTTAGCCCAGGCTGAGCCCAACATTTGTCTGATGACAGGTAGTTCGCTCGAGCCACTTTTACCAGAAGGAGCAGCTGTGGAGACAGCCCTTTCATCTCACAGAGGGCACATCTGGGCTGCTGACGTCCTGCTCACCGCTGCAGGACCAACCCACGCCACCCCCACACGCAGGCAGGGACCAGGGGCACTAGGAACCCAGCAGTGCAGGCTCTGCACGGCTTGGACTGAACACTGTCCTTCTGCACTGGGGCAGCTGGCAGTGCCCAGCCGAGGCAGGACCGCGCCGGCCCAGGTCTGTCTGTGCTGTGCAGCAGGAGCCCAGTCTCCTCACTACCTTTACTTGTGTGATGCAAGAATGTAAAAGCAAAGAACGCCGCAAACAGGACACTGTTGGACCTAGAATCACTTACAGTATTTGGTAAACTTAGCGCTTGGCCTTGTCAGAGTATTTGTTTTTTTTCCCTGGGTCAGTTATTTTCAGTCATAAGCAGTCAAAGGAGAAAATAAGGTAGATTACCATTCTCATTCACTCACTTCAGTCAGGCAGAACCTACCTGTCTCACTGGCAATATACCGGTTCCACCTGTGAGAGCTCTTCCTTGCTCTAGGAGAGCATTCCTGAAATTCTCTGACTTCCCTGGGGTTGTGCCTGGTGCAGATGGAGAGCAGCTCCTGTGGCCCCCACGCTGCCCGAGCTGGCAGACCCCAGCCGCCCTTCCGCGGCAGCTGTGCTTGGATCCACGCACTGCCTGAGCGGGGTCGTGAGGTTTTTCACATAAGAACTGAAGATAAGCAACCATTTCATTGTTTAATGAAGTACCAGGAGAAGGATTCGATAGCCTTCTCTTATGACATTTTGTTAAACAGCTATTAATTTCCACCACATGCTTGTTTGCCTCTGCTTCCCAGAGGCAAAGCGCATGGTAGCTCTGGGAATCTGCAGAGGGAAAGACACGACAAAAGTATCAGCTACTGTAATCCAAAGTCTTCAGGAAGCTAGACAAGTCCTTAAGGTACCTTGGAAAGATTACTATTTATAAAGAAATAGCTGCCAGCCTGGAATAGTTGCTGTGATTTTCCATCATTTTCTCCTGAAAGATTTTAGACTGCAGATATTTACTACAAATTGTTGGGGTAGCTCTTTGTGAAAATAACAAGATTACATCAAATTTACCAAAGTAATTTGTTAATTAATAAAGTCAGTTAAAAAAAAAAAAGGCATTGGAGTGTTAGCTTAGGAAAGGAAAAAGCAACTATAGTGAACTAAAAACTTTGCAGTAGTTCAAATACAAAAGGAGTTTCTTTCCTTCTAACAAGGTAGGACGGAAGATTAAAAGGTTAAGGAATAAGGTGTGTAAAACCACACTATGCATCTCTGAGTCAAAAATGCGTGTGATGCGAACAAATAATCATATTGGACTGAATCACAAAATTATGGTGCAAGGAGTCTATTTTCCCAAAATAAATCTATCGCATCTTTTTTAAGCAGGAGCTCACAATGTCAGCCAAAGCATATACATTTTCTATTTTCCCAGAAAATCCCCAAGGCATCTGTTCTGTTGTCTGTAATTCAGTTAAAAAAATAACCGAACAACATCAGGCTCAGTCTGTGTCGTCCCTGCCAGCTCTGCAGGCAGTCAAGGCAATGTCTATATTGACCAGTGGCTCTGCTGGTCTGGATAGGACCCACGTGCAGAAGGACCAGCCCATGAGCACCAGCAGAAGCACTGCATCACCCGAGAGCCAGGTAGAGGTGCTCCATGGGGAACACAGGAATGAATTTATCGCTGATTTGTATTCTGAACTGGGGAATGAAAAGGACAGCAAATTGCACCCCTGTTGTGGCACATTGTAGAGCCATTGCTATCGCTGCAGGTGTACTTGCATCCATTTCTTGGTAGCACAGCCTGCCCTTTTGAGGGCCTAAGGCTTCTATGCCCAATTAGTGGTAATTAACGTTAATGAGGATTGTTATTTTAGAGAGCCAGCTGTGGAGACCACCAGGAGTGAGTGTAGGCGAGGCGAGGCGAGGCGAGGCGAGGC
>NW_009613209.1:0-6840 GCF_000690535.1 Cariama cristata | reverse complement strand
CCCTTAGTCAAGTCTGTTTTGCCTGTAAAGAGTAACAGGTGAGTGATCTCTCCGTGTCCTTATCGCGACCCAGGAGGCTTTCATTATATTTTCTCTCCCCTGTCCAGCTGAGGAGGCGAGCCATAGAGCGACTTTGGTGGGCACCTGGCCTCCAGCCAGGGTCAACTCACCATAACACCCCACTGGCTGTAGACCTAAGGACTAACAACCCCAAAACTCAGCTGTGCATTGCTGGGTCGCTCACCGTATCCAATGCGAGCGAGCACTCCCATCCGACTGCCAGAAGGATGTAGTTTCTCCATTTGTCATCTTGTCAATATCAGCAGAATTGGATGAGGTTTCTATGTGAGTATAGCACTTTGTGACAGACTTCAGTTTGTCCGACTCCTGATTACCATTCAAGTCACTGGGGTACTCTGCAAAGAAATCACTCATAACATTATTCTTCTGCTTGTTTTGAGATTTGTTATACCTTTATAATAACTATCTCATATAAATTAACCTGTTGGCACAGAACACAGCTCCTGAAAAACTGTTTCTGACAAAGTAGAAGACAGCAAAGTTTCATTTCAGATGAAATCACAGTAATCTCAATCTACTACGTGCAGTATGAAAACACCTTCTTTGCCTGGAGTTCAATACCCTTTATCTTCTCCTTTCATTACTGGCCTCATCAGTACTTTATTATTATTATGCCAAAATATAAACAGATGAGAGGAAAAAGTAAAATACGATGGAGACAACTTCAATTCAGCTATTCTAGGGAAGGGACAAAGCAGACTGTTTCCCCAAGTAACTTGATCTATTGCAACAGAAGAAGTGCAGAGATCTGAAAATATCAAGTCAAGCTGTGAAGAAAAGGAGCCATCTCTCTAGGGAGACCACCAGGACAGTCCCATCTGAAACACAGTAAAAGAGTCACTAGCTCCACCCCAAAACAATAAATTATTTTTTAATACTGAACAGTCAACTTCAGAAAACAAAGTTTCTATCAAGTAATAGAGATATTTAACTGAATAGAGAATATTGCGAATTAATAATCATCATTCCAAAACAGGTCCAGAGAAAGATGAAAAACATCCCATCCCAGTGCGTTACTCAGATTGCTAGGTAGTTATGAAATCAACTTATGTGCCTCAAAAGCCATGCCTGTTAAATATTAAACAGTAAAGAAAGCTTTTTATTTTATCTGCAATCTCTTCTTCAAGCTATGGTTACACTACCATCCTGAAAAAAAAAGAAAGATACATACCTCTCTCTTTTAGGAGAAGTCGATCTAAAGAATCCTTCAATACAGAAGACCGCATAGTACAGATATTGTTGAAGTACTCCAACGCTGGGTAAGGGATGGCAGTACTAGAAATCCGATTTCGGTGCAAGAACCTCAGTATCATTGAAGCATGAAGACCAAGACGCTCTTTCGATTCAGAAAATATATCAATAAAACCTAGAAAAATACATTACCTTTGTTGCAACATCTGACTTGACCAAGTTATCATTTCCCTCCTCTACATCTTATTACTAGGTAAATCCAAATGAAGCATGGCAGCCAATATTGGAACTACATTCCATCATATGAAGTAGCTCAAGTTTGCAACCTCTACAGCAGGACTATGCAAGGTACAAGCAAATATTTTTGCCAGTTACTTGAAATGCCTGAAGGAGTTCAAAACAATTACCAAAAATCTTAGTTCTTATGCTTATTTTGCTGTCCTGAAAGTTCCAAACCCTTACCTTCAATATCCAAGTGAAACAGTTACTGCTTGGCTAACGAGCTGATGTACTCGCATCACTCTACCTTGAGATACCCTACGCATCTCGCTTTGGCATTGTGGATTATTCCCAAAGAGGTGCCTAATGCTTTCCACCAACGTCGTAAGAAATTTCAGCTCCTTAACAGTGGTACTCTGAATCACAGTGCATTTGGATGCATAGAATAGTACCCCATAAGTACTCTGCTCTGACTTATCTCTAGCCAATTCTAGCACTTCTTGTCTGATCCTCTAAAGCAAATCCCCTTTAGCCACTTATCATCAAAAGCTTGGAAGGAAAGCCAGTAACTGATACTCATCCCAGAAATCAAATTCTAGAAACTGACACTTTCCAAACCATATGCTATAAAACACAAATTATGTTTTAGCTGGATTTCAAATGCTAAACAACAATATAATAATAATAAAGTATATGACTCATCACCTGAAACAGACTCAATGGAGGATTTATTCCTCCAGTTACCAAGTACAAGACTGCATTAGCCAGGCACTCACCAAAATTTTGCAATTAACCGTTTTCTGTCTGCGAGAGAAACCAAAGAAGGATAAGAAGCTCCCCAGTTATAAGAAAATATTGGTTATTTATGAAAGTAAGTTAGTTGGATGTAATTATGGGAAATTTTTAATTTACAGCAACATCACTTGTTTGATATTAGAGAAGCAAGAATGACCTGGAGCATGGTTTTGGTAAGATTAGGACAAGCAACACTACCAAAGCAATTTATTGAAGCAGCACCTCTTATATAGGGCAGGACTTGGGAAACTGTTTGTTTTGTCACTCTGTTCTCGTACCTGGAACTAGTGAACAAGCTTGCAGTTGCCTGATTACATGGCTAAGCTCCCCTTGAAGATTAGCTCCACTAGAATTCTTGAGAGCCTCCAGCATATTCTCTACATCTACGGTGCCATCTCCTTCAGCATCAAATTGTGCAAAGGCCTGAAAAGGAACAAAAAAAGAAAATTCATTTCAGCATATTTACTTCAAGCAGAAATTCAAGGTATTTCATAGAAACCATAGCAGTAAACATTATAACACCATTAAATAAAAATCAAAAGAATCTGTTTTCCATAGTACTGAATTCCTAACAACAGGAAACAGCCTGGCTGGAAATCTGCAGTCTCTAGCAAGTTTTAAGGCACTAGCACTGCCTTCCTATAAAAGTCAACTGTAGTTATGCTTAGGTGGAGACAGCACATCATCTATACCAGTGAATCAGCAGTATCCATCCACCGACATATGGGACTATGAAGAAAGTGCTCACAAAAGATCGCTAAAAAGCTCTCCCATTAAAGGGTGAATTAGTTCTAAGAGCCACACCATCCATTACTCATGACTGCTGCATCCATCTCACACTGCAAACACACAAATTCTTTCAGGTTTTAAATATTATCTTTATTTAAGAAAGTGTCCTTAGAACCAGAGTATTTTTTTAAATGTGCATTTCCTTCCACGTACTGTCCTCCTACACAAAATACTGATTTAACACAGTTTGTCAAAGTATTTGTGAAACCAAGGGAGAGAGTTAGAAAAGGAGGGTTTTTTCCTTATTGAAGGGAACCATTGCCAGCTTTATTAACTTTGATCTTAACGTAAATTTTTAATATAAAAAGTTGTGTTGAGCATGTATAGAGTAACTCGCACAGCTATGCATTTCACGTCTTTGTGCTAACAAAAGTACAAGACATTTTTATTCAGCTAAGCCTATAAAACAGAACCTAGCTCATAAACGTAAATTTTTTTAACTAGCCACTTCAGAGAACTCGTGATCCAGTGACACACTACTATTAAAAAAAAAAAACTAGCTATATTTTCACAATCATATTTAATGTTGAAACAAACTTCTGTTTAATGCTAAAAAAAATTGAATGTACCCCAAAAAGAAATTTAGTATTTCAGGAGCATCCATTTTTTTCTACATAAATTAGGAATGCACTTACAAAAATACATTTCTTTACAAGCAACACCTTGGTCTCCCAGCCCTGAGCTCAGTATGTCAAGTTCAGCTACACAGCCAAGTAAATTTTGCCTCTAAGGACAGATCATCTCACAAGAGCCTGACAGAGTCAAGAAATCACTGCTGTTTGGGAGGAAGCTTGTGCTTGAATCTCTTGGTTTGCTTCCTCATTATCAAACTTGATGTACCATTAAAAGTACTATCCTAGAGAGAGATAATCCGAAACGATTAGATCAAAATAACCTGCCAATTAACCATGACATAATTACGCCACTTAAATGAGAGCAAAGTCCTCAGAAGACAACAGAATCGAAAAGCTGTATTTTAGCTGACTAAAGCTCCAACAGCAGCATAGAGCTGAATTGTAGCTTAGCAGTTTACAAACTCTTGTTAAACATACAGCTGAATCCACGCTAACAATGATCACCTAGTCATAAAACATTAGTAGCAAAGAGGAGCAGTGCTGGGCATCCAGAAGGTACCACAGCCAGGAGAGATGACTGATGCTTGGCATCAGGTAGATACCGAAGCAAAATGCTAAGACATTTGCTTGAGGACAACAATACAGAGGGAATTAATTTTAACAAACATAACTCAGTTGCCCAAACAATTCCATGTACAGTTTCGCACCTCACCATTCTTGCCATTATAGACTTTTTCTCCTCATATTTGAAGTCAAACTGTGCAATTACTAAAATATGAAGTGAACAACCGAGCAAGTTTTGCGATGTTACTTGTGAAAACAAACCACATATGAGACAACAAGGCTGGATCTGCTGATAGCAACTTTAAACCAACTGCTTATACTTTCATGCAAGGACAGGTTACACATAGATGCTTTTCTTTGTATCTTAATGCAGTATTTTGTTATTTTATTTTTAAACTCTTCCTATGATCTCAGGAGATTGCACTGACCCTAGAACTCCAAAATTATTTTTCGACTGTTGAATATAACTCTATCTTTAACATAAAACATACACAATTTCCACTGCTCAGATAAGCTGCCCTGTGCAATGGGGGTATAAGCAAAAAAAGAAAAAAAAACCCCACAATATTCAAAGCTGTACTCGAAGCTTTTGAGTTGCGTTCACAACTGGGGGATATAAACGCAGTGGCAGATTTACCACAACCCAGCTGCATTCAGCTCCTAAATAAAAGCATTAAGCCCACAGACTTCCTACCCAGTTTCAACCCTGAAATGAAGAAACATAAAAGAAACTTCTTTCCTGGGAAATGATGGCTACGGTGATCACTAGGAAACACAGCACGTGGAAAAATCACCCCCTCATCTCACAGACAGCTCAGGAGTTGGACAGCATGACAGAACATCTGAAGTGTGACTTAGGAAAACTCTGTATTTCCTCCTTTACTCTCAGTAGAATTGCAGCATTGAAGTTTCAAGCAAAAGTGGGATACATTACATGATAGCTGCTGAAGCACCAACGAATAAACAAAAGGATTCAGAGGTTCAGTTTATCTAGATTTTACATTTAAACAGAGGTTCATTTTGCCCTTAAAGCATTCAAAGTATGTGTTCACAAGCCCCACACTGAGAATAGAAAAACTTAATGGGCGGATCAAAACTTAGTCTATGCCAGACAGGATTCTACAAACATTAAAAAGTGAAACCTATTCACTTGCCACTCACAAACTAACTTCTTATCAGTGTAAAATACATGCTGGAAATCTAAAATACTACAGCCCATGGGCTAGTGCCAGACAGAAACAATGACATCAAGGTTTTCCATACAACTCCCAACATCTCAACTTCACAGGATAGACTAGATGTGACCACATATCCGTACCATGACAAATCCTTTGACAAGTTTTTTCCCCAACTCCCCAGAGCAGGGGGGGTGGGGGGGGGAACCTAACTATATTCTTCATGCAGAGGAGGATGTGCAATACAGATCATCCTCAAAATATTTCTGCAGCCTGCAAAGCTCAGTCGTTTGCATTAACAGAAAGAACCCCAATGTACTAATTTCACTCTTACTGTCATTACAAATGAAGAAGTGATCTTCATTGGCTCTTATAAAGGAACCTGAAATAGAGCAACATTTTGGCAAGCTACTTAAAACAGTCTGGTATAAACATACCTATCTGTACAACAAAATTAATCTCTTCCCAGTCTCCAGTAGTCTTGTCAATAGGTCAGCACTGATTTCAAGGAGTATATGTGTGATTTAACAGTTTACCAAGTTATTCCGCTACTCAGGAGCAATACAAAGACAGAAGGAAGTCCCAGTGAGACTCAGGAACTGCAGGCAGTAAGAAATTCAGACACAACCACTTTCTCAACTGAGCGTGACATTCCCAACAGGGTATTCTACTGCATTTTAAATGCTAGCTAGAGAGTAAAGGTAAAGCTTCAATGTTCTAGATGTTAAGTTCTCCATATCCCTTCCCATAGCAGAAAGGAAACCATACTCTCTTCTACTGTTAAAATTTTACCTTCGGACCTTCTGTCTGTGGAGGGGGAACCCTGTTACACTACCTTCTTACAAGTTTTCCAAAACTCCTACTTTACAATAAGTAACGGAATACCAGTGAGATACTTGACAATTTCACTGCTAATTTTGAAAAGCAACAATAAAATTAAGCCTGGCAAACTTTGACTTGCTGATACCATTAAGAAGTATCTCAGAGGAATCGCTTGCACAGAATTTCCTGCCTGCACTACCAGCAGCTGCACTAGAGGCAGCAACAGCAGAAATATTGTTGTAAATAGCCATTTTATTAAAAAGCGGCTGCTGAGCATGACCACTGAAAACATGCATAAATTTACTGTAAGTTGACAGCCTGCCCATCAATAGCAGCAGCCACGTTTTTAAACCTTGCTGCAGAACCCTCGGGTCTGGCCTTGGCCCAGTTACCAGGAAGGGGTGACCGAAGTCTCCACGGCCGTGTCAGTGGCCACGCTGCTCGCACCCGGTGCCAGCGCGCTCACACCAAGGGCTGGCGAAAGCCCACCGGCTCAGGGAAACCTACCTCCAGCAGCACCCCAGGGGTTCCCAGCGCCTCCCTTCCCGCTGATCCTGCTCCCACTCCCCTCCTCAGCCCCCACCTCTCACCCGGGCAGGCAGATCTTTCAGGAGGGAGCTTTTTTTTTT
>NW_009613208.1:0-5223 GCF_000690535.1 Cariama cristata | reverse complement strand
ATATTTATAAATATAAAGTTTTATATATATAACACTTTTATGTAGGTATTAGCTGAGAATCAATACTTGCTTCTTATTGCATTTACCTAATCATAAAATCTTTTATCAGTCAGTGAAATGATTAAGAACATCACCTACACCAGTCATGACAAAGTAATCAAATTACTTATTAGCCTCTACGTATCTTAATGCTGTCTCTCATATCTTCCAGTGTTTCCCTGTTAAAAGTTTGAATAGATAAGACAAAAGTATGCCTCCTTATCTTACCTACATCGTAACCACCTCAACATTACTTCTGCCATTTTTACAGGCAAGTTCTAGAGCGAGTTTTCAGTCACTCAACTAATTGCAGTCAGAAACCCATCTCAAAGAGCCGTAATTTATGAACCACTAACTGAAATGATCCAATAGAATAAATAAATATGCAGGGATAAAACAACTGCATTCTACATCTTTGGTAAGATGCGACTTCGGTTATCACTTGATCTCCTTACCTCTTCCAAGTCTAAATTCCAACACTTTTATTGGTATTTTTTATACCATTTTTGTATTATACCATTTTTTTATTAATCCTTTCCAGGAAAATGTTTGTATGTGTTTTAAATCTTTCCAGGGTATCTAGTGTATCACACAAATGATAGTCAGCATAGAAAATAATCGATATTTATATATACATCTCAGTATTCCCAAATTGCTCTCAGAGCAAGTTTCCTGTTAATTTTGACCAAAAGTGAGAATGAGGATCAGGGCTCTTTTAGAAACAATACACAGGCTTCAAAAAGCTGAAGTTTTATTCTTTTACAATGCACTTCACTGTTAGTTTCAGAAAGTCTTAAAATTCAGAGTTTCACAGTAGTCTCATATCCAAGCATGGTCTTACACCCATTTCACAGAGATAAGCAAACATTAATGGCTCAATTCAAGTTGCACAAGTTTGTGACAGTCCAAACCCCACATTTTAGATTATAACGTTAGCTCTTTGCTTTCTCAAGAAACCATTTACCTCTAAGCGGCAACAAAATATTTTCAGCTGGGTGCACACAGTCAGACACTTAAATCCATGCTGAGATCCCTAAAGGTTATGATTATCAGGCGTGAGCAGCCACTAAAATACCTACCAATCAGTGGTGTATGCTGACTTCTAGGCATGCTGCTAAATTAACTTCTGTTAAAAGCTAGTGGGTTTTTCTTGTTCAGGAGTCCACTCTTTTCAGAAATCTGAAGATCTAATGACCATGCTAAATGATACATTTTAAAGTATCCAAACTGATAATCCATGAAAACTGGAAAAATGTTATTCATTCTGTCATTAGACTATTCTAGGCTGGACAGCAGTAACAGTTGCATAGAAAGTTATATTCCTTGTCTAAATCCCATTCGGAGTACTTACAACCTTGGAATCAAAAGTTCATTACTTACAAATGCTAAAAACCATTTTCATTTTACAACTCTTACTGAATAGCTGAAAAGAGGCACAGGTATTAAGTAAGTCCTCAGGCAGAATACAACTCTAAGCAAACTGGAATATTCAACACAGCATAGTTTATTTGCACAGATAATCAACCAAGACTTTTTCTGGTCTACAAAACTGGGTGCTGGCTTACTTGTGATAAGCCATAGAGTACTATAACATGTTAGCTCATGCTTGGTGGCAACAGGTTTGTTTTCCAAGATTGTGTAATCCAAATTCCTTTTCTAAGAGATGATTCTGAGAAGCACTATTAAATAGAATAATTAATGAGAGCACAGAATACTGGAGAAGTAAACTTTTTTTTTTTTTTTTTTGCTTGTGGTAAGCTTCAAACATTAAAAGTATCAATTTATAAAGAACAAATATGATTTTTGGAATGGGAATTTCTGCTGGTGCACTAAGTTTCTGCTTATATTACAATCAGGTCAGTGTACCCAGCTGTAGCACATGACAGAGATTTTAGGAACACAGTTAGGGTCACATTTACAATACAAATTGGGAATGTGTTGCAACTGCATTCTTTGATTTGATTGTAATGTAGATGACTGTAAGGCTAATTAAACATCATCTACTGTTTGCAGGAGAAACCACCAGCTCTTGCTTAAGCACAGTTTAAAGACGGTTTTATACGAAACAGGTTATGACATGGTTTCACCAACCAACAAGGACTGAGATTTTTCCATGTTATAACAAGACTCTAGAATTACTTTAGCCTCGGTTTAAACACATTCAAAATATGTTTAATACAAGTCTTGCTAGCAAGGTGCTAAGACACTTCAAAATTCATTGCACATCGCTTCATATAACACTGACATAATAAACGTCTCCTGTATTTTGACCCAGATAAGATCAGTTTTCTTCTGCTGATACTTAACCATTTGGTCAAACTGAATGGTTTTGGGCTTTATTTTCACAAGGGTTTTGAGACAACATTCAGGCCTGTCAAATCCACAATCTGGAAAAAAAAAAAAAATTAAATAATGTCTCTCTCCTCTACAGTGCTTTCATCTGCAAATCAAAAAGCACCTTTGTAAGATCACTATCATTATCTCAATTTTCAGAGAAGAAAACTGAGACACAGGGATGTGCTGCTACATGCCCAAGATCAGACCAAAGACTGGTAGCTAAGGTAACTGAGGTACAGTCTTATGTCAGTAAGTTATTTCCCCATCTTCTCTACTATTTTGTAGAGCATTTTAATATAATAATCCTGATGAACGGTAGAAGGAACCAGTATAAAAATTAACCTATATCAAAGCAGAGGGCAATATTTTGGAGGTAAATTCCATAAAACATTACAGCAAGTCAATAAATTCTCTAAATACAATTTAGAGTTGTCACCTTTTCAGAAAAAAAAATTGCTGTAACATGATTCCCTAGCAGCATAGAAAGATAATACATAATCTAGCCTACATATGATTGATAGAAGATTAACCATCAAAGTTTTCTGGACAAATTTGAACCAGCACAGGGGTTTGGAACCGAATCAATTATTTGTATCATTTTAACATCCCATTTTTGAAACAGAGTAAGGAAAATCTCTAGTTTTAGAATTTTATGAAACCACTCCCCAAGTAGCAGGTAGGAACCGTTGGTTTTAATCCCAGGGTCGTATACTCCTGACAGCTCTTGGGGAACAAAGATGTATGTAAAGATGCCAGGTTTCAGTGGTCCTAGAAAGCGGTAGTAGCACCAATGCAACAGATTTCCTTATGGAAGACTCTTTGCAGTAACTGGCTATCATCGCTGGGAAGCTTGGTTTTTCTAAAGCACCTGCTGCAACAATCTCTGAGAGTCTAACACAGACATTAACTACTGCATTTATTAAGTAATCTCGTGAAAAAGTAATGATCTTCACCATTCTGAGTTTCAGGAGCTTCTCTTGGTTAGGTAAGTTTGAAATACATTTAATTTTGCAGTTTGTTGGGCTGACCTTTTAGTAAAAGCTCTTGCTGACAAGTAGTCTGATTTTATTTATTCCAGCTGGTTTTATTTCTTCAAGGGGACCCCATCCTGCGGGTAACCAATACATAAATTCTCCTCTCCAAATCTTCCCATCTGTCAGCATGTTTATGCTTCTTGCAACATTATTTCATTTGCAGTTAAGGTCATTAAGTAAGTTTACTTCAAATGCAGAGAGACCTATGAAACTGAAAGCAACCAGCTGCAAAGCAGGAATTCAACTGAAAGACTTAAGGTGGCCAGCACACCACCTGGAGGCACAGATGCAAGAGTCAATATTTATTGTCTTAAAACCAACATCCTTACACCTGCCCCAGCACGGGGAGAACCTGACAGGAACCAAACAAGTTAAACCCTAGTTTTGATGCATGCTACCCTCTCATGCAACTTTCCACTCAGTAGGGGAAAGCTGTTTCCTGGCATAAAGCTGAACTGTATAAATTCAGAGCACAGCAGCTTTTATGATCTGTCTTATCTCATTCTGACACCTGATGTTTCTTCCAGATTGTTACTCAAAGCTCTGTACCTACACATGGTCAAGTATAATTCAAGTTAAAATCTTTCGTGGTGTCACTTCTTAGTGCCTCAGTGTAGCCATGTGTAAAATGGGGATAATTACTTACTTCATTAAGGTGTGGTGGTTGTAAAACGTTTGATAGTCTCAGATGAAAAGGACTTTCCTTGCAAAATATAATTGTAATATTATTATGCCAGAGGTAAGACATAGGCCTGTGATTCCACGTACAGTACTTAAATACAATTACTTATCTATCAAAATCAAGAATATGTGCTATTTCTCCCTCTCTCAGCTCCTGATCCTCTTGCCATTAATAATACGAGTAATCCTGATTCCAGTGAATCTGCTCATGTACTCCTTCAGCAAGGTGTACAAGTAGCAAAAAAGCACAGCAACTCAAAAATAGTATCAATTCTCATTTATTGCTATTTTTCATAATCTCTCCTGTTTGTAACAGTCCTTAGGTCCTGATGTCACAGTTTTAGACAGATACCTCCCTTTGACATTTCTGCAGGTGCCCAGTGGTACCAGAAGTATTTGTATACACTTTTTGGAATGTGGATAATTTTAAATAAGTGTAGTCTAAGGCAAAAATAATTTTGCAAACTGCCCACCAGCTGTGACATGCAAGAACATCTACACATCATTTCTAACACTCACACCAATCTTAAGCCTACTTGGTCTGGTGTGACCCATTCTCCACATCTCTTGGTAGCCCCAACCTTCCTGACGGTACTCGTTGCGTCCTACAGCGTGGTGCGCTCTCTGCCCCTTCTCTCTCTTACAGCAGAGATCAGAAGGGCTTTCCCGCATCTGCCAAGCGCAAGCGTCCCTGTCTTTTGATGTAGTTACCAACCTCCCCATTTCAAACCAACTTCAGGTTTTCTTCTGCATGCTTTCCAGCATGGCACACGCAGGACAGCAGCACCATGGGTGCAGCTGGAGGAGCAAGGATAACCACCCTTCTGGAAGCGAGGGTCACACAGCCAGCGGGAGACCGAAAGGGCTGAAATGGGTCAAGCGGGAGGAGCGAAGACAGGGAGGGCAGAAGGAACGATGCTGTAACGCAAGTCTGAGGGAGATGCATAGCGGGTTGTGGAAGGGCAGAAGGGAGGCGACAGGGGAGCAGGGTGGCCCCCTGCCTGCGTACGGGAGGGCTGGAAGCGGGGACGCAGGACCCGCAAGGCCCACGCGTGCAAAGCCAGCCTTAGCGCTGCTCCCCACTCGCTCCTTCCCACCTCGAGTCCTCCTGCTGCCGGCCCTGGGCAACCGC
>NW_009613207.1:0-2701 GCF_000690535.1 Cariama cristata | reverse complement strand
TATTAGTAGTAATAGTTTTAATATTATTTTTACTATTTTTCATTGTTATTGTTTCATTAAAATTTGGTTTATGTTCCAACCTGCCAGTCTCTCTCCCTTTTCTCCTCTCCTTCCCCCTCTGGGAAAGGCCGGGGTTAACAGAGAGCATCTGCCACCCGCTGTAAGTGCCGGCCCAGCCTTAAACGGTGACAGACCAGGACATTATTACTGAAGGAAAATAACCAAAGATACACAGTTAAATGTATGGGGGTCTTTTTGTTTGTTTTTTTTTTTTTTTTTTCCTGCCAGTCTTCTTGGGTTTAACATCATTTACAGAAAAGCACATTTGTTCTATAAGTATCGTTATTATGTTCCAAGTACCCAACTGATAGAGTTGGTCAGAAAAAAATAAAGAGCAGCAAAACCAAAACTTTGAATGAATGACTGCTTAAGCAGGATTTAGCTAATGGGCCTCAGCTGGCCCACTTTAGCAGTCACATAATCCTTAACTTAACAGCACTCCTGAATGAGGCCTGAGTCAGTACTCAGTATGTATGTTCAGAGTCACGAGCAGTGTTTTTGTTCTCATATATGCTTGAAAAATTCATGTAGGAGGGCAATCATATGGTTTTATGCAACTTTTCTTGCATAAAGAGTTATTCTTTCTCTGTGTCTTTCTTCAAGATTTGCTTTTCCATAATGTTTTTATGCATGCACAAGCATAATTATTAACCTGAGAGTCACTTTTTCCTAAATGTCATATACCATAAGAATAAGAATTTTAGAGTTCTTTTTTCACCTTTAACATTTTGAAGTGCTAAACAACTCATCACTAAGTCCCTACGTCCTTACTCAAATAGATGTCAGTTTTCAATGATGTTTAATAAGAATTCCTTGGATGAATAAAAATTTCATTGTGGAGATTTCAGAGATTTGTTTGTTTCTTTTCAAGGCACTATCAAGGAACATTATTCTTAAAATAGACAGTAGCAGTTACAACTGAAGGTTTAGGGGCTAATGGAGAGGTAAGCGGAGGGTGTTAAGAGCAGTTCCCGTTGAACATTGCAAAACTGACGTCTGGCATCTATGTCTTATTAGTTTCCACTCTGAAAAAAATGGATTCCAAAGTCATTTAGGCCTTACAGCATCTAAATACATTTAAATAGTAAATTCAGATGGCATAGTGAAATTATTTAGGAGGTTAAGTGCAAGTATATTCAACCACAGACCCAAAGGGTAATTCTCAGAAATGAAGTTTGGTAAGCTTGTTCTTATGTCAATTGTTCTCTTTACATGTGTGCTGATTGTTGCTTCAGTAAGAATAGTTTGAGGATGAAAAATCTGGCCAGACAGGTGCCCAGCGGAATATCTTTTAAGCATAACTCCTGGAGCGCTAAAGAATACCAATGCACTTCTGATTACTATTTTGTACAATCTCGGCAAGAAGTATTTGATCAGTCCTTTGTTTGTTTGTTTTCAGGTTTAAATTTGCTTTTTACATTTTCTTATATCATTCAGCAACAAGTATGTAAGTTTAGAAGTGTTATTTATGTGCTTCTACAGTGCTTAGCATAGCTTGAGCTGTTGTGTAATTTGAATACTCAATTAAATAAAACTAATTCATATTATCAGTAATATTAATAATATTGTTAACGGAGTGCTAGATTTATGTGGTCCTGTCCTGATACTGAAATATTCTAAGTTGTTTAACTCACAAGAATCCTGCTATCATTTTTAACTGCTAGGATCCAATTTTAAACACAGAACTTGAACAGTTTAGAGGATTTTCATATTTTTCTGGTATTTTATCAGCTCAAAGATCTTTAAGGAGCTACATCCTTTTTAACTGAAAATGTATCTTCATTTACATTGGGAATCCAATCATTTGATGCTTTTAATGGAGCATACAGAAATTCAAACATCAGTTTAACTTCTTACCAGTCTTCTCAGCTAAGTCACTCCTTTACTACAGAGGGTTCTATACAAGTTCATGTGCTTTCAGGAACTGACCCCAAAAGTAACTTTAAATTCTTAATCTTTTAATCTACTTTTTAGAAAGATCTAGCATTTTCCCAAAATACTTCTAGGAACCAAACCGAGAGAATAGGGGGGACACTGAGGCTGGTTCTCTGATAAAATTGGTAATTTTTACAAATTTATGGAAATAGATGAATTTGTAGTTTCCACAGATGAGTAACATACTAATCATTTTTTCATTCTCTTGAGACTGAAAAATATTTACAATTTAACCTGATTCAAAAGCTAATTAAGATTTAACTTCTCTATGTTACATTTTTTATTGGCCAGACACTGTGTAAGGCCATAGTGCAATGATTTAGGGACATCTGTGCTTACTTAACTTCCCACATCTTTCTGACCAAACATCCCCTATCAGTTAATTGAACTGGAATTAAATGAATAAACAAGCCCTGAGTGAAAATTATAAGCAGTATTTATAACATCAGCTGGCTCATTAATCTAGTGTATAGCACAGCTGTATTGTTAGGTGAGAGAAGCAAATCAAACAGGATTCATAAGGAAAGCAATAGAGTGAAAGCTACACTATCATTATGCAGCTGTGTAAATAGCAGTTCACCTACACCTTGACTATAGAATGCGGTTTTGGTGTCTTCATTTCAAAAAGCATAGATAAAGCGGCTGGTGTTTCGGTAAGTAAAACCAGCTAAGAGTCTTAGAATTGTAGAATGTCCTGAGTTGGAAG
>NW_009613206.1:0-7777 GCF_000690535.1 Cariama cristata | reverse complement strand
ATAATTCTAAGTTACTATTTGAAACAGGTATGATCACCAGCATACCCACAGAACACTTTCAAGTCCTTCATACCCCTCTGAAATGGCAGAATGCAACAATATAGTGGGTCCATTACCCAGCAGACAATTTCCCTCCCTCAAGGTGGAAATAATGAGAACCTGTTTTGCCAAAAGAGAGATCCTATTATCGGGGACACGATCTCCCTGGTTCCTAAAGCTGGAAGGCAGCATCATAAATGAGTATGTCAAAGGCAGAGGAAGAGCTGCGTGTTGAAAGGCGATGCCCTAACTCCAAGGAAGAGTCAGTTAAAGGCGTTCCTTTCCGAGGTAACAGCTGTGTAGAGGAATTACAGGTGGTACTGTGAAAGGTCATCTTAGAGTTGGATCAAGAAAAATTAAGTTGGTGATACAGTAGTTCTAATCTCCAAGTCTAATTACTGTTTATCTTTTAATATTAATTAAGTGGCGGTGGAGAAAATAAACTGCTATGCCCTGCAACTAAAATTTATTTAAGACATTTTGCATAGGTAAGTGGAAGCTATGCATGACTTCTAAAAAGCTTCCTCTCAATTCATCACTTAAATCCTGCCTCTGCTGGATCACCTGTGCTAAGTTCTCTAGCACGGAGCCTGGAGGACAGAGGGATAGCTATGGCAAGTAATTTAGATTTTGTATTAAATTTTCCTAAATAGCTACCATTTAGACTGCTAACCTGAGACCTTCAAAGGAGCTAAGAGGATCAGAATTTTTCAGTACCTCATTTCACAACAATCTGAAATGCAGGTTTACATCTTAAAGGCAGCATGCACAGGCTAGCCTTTCAAATTGTTATTATATGTCATCAAGCAGTAAAACTCAATCTGATCCTCAGCAGTTTCACAAATTAAATGTGTTCACCACAATGAAAGCATCAACCAACAGTCTTTTATTTCTGTTAATTTGTATTAACAGAAATTAATTTTTATGCATTTCTCAATTACCCCGTATTTCACAAGAGAAACATTAACGTTAACAGAACTGTCAGCTCCAACTAATAAAACATAACCTTAAATAAATTACAAATTTCCTGTACCTATGCAAGTATCATTTTCTTCACCATTTTCATAGAAAGAATGGTCAGAAGGAACCTCAGTGGATACTGAATTCATGCCCTGCAACATCACAGCATCAGCTGTGCTGATGCTTACCTACAGACTCTTGGAGGCCTGAGACTCACCATCCTCTACCTCATAGCACGCTTATATTAGATAATGAATCTTATTTCTTACCTTACCCTCTACTTTTAAGTTTCTTGTATCATTTTACATAAAACATATACTTTTCCTTCAGCTTAAGGCATTTCTGCTCAGATGAAGATCTTGAATTCTTTTGAAGGTCTCTCAAATGAATTGTCATGAGGAAACTATTTGTAAGGCATTACTGCTTGTCCGCAGAATTTACTTGCAAATAGATGATATACTGATCAGAAATTATCTCTGTCTTTCATGGAAATGGCACCTGTAAATATGTATTTAGGTACAAAACCAAAAAAGTTCATCTGCCACGCTAGAATCCCACTTGATTTGGCAATGAGAAAGTTGATAGAAGCCTCATCCTAAACCATACACCATAGAAAGAAATATTTAATTATTAGGAGAATTTTACTAGAAGTCTTTTGACTGCATGAAATCATTTCCAGTCTAGCCTAACTTAAAAAAAACAAACATAAAAGGTAGCAAGGGGATGGAAAGTAAGTTAATTTGTGGAATAGAAATTCAGTATGATTGCAAAGAGAGGCCTGATGAGGTACTCTGATTATCTCACGCTGAGTGCTTGACTCTTTACAAAGGGCATCGTTTGAGCAATCCCAACTGCTTTGTGCCAACCAGACAGCGCTGACAACATAGTGTGTTCTTTTCCTTAGTCTTTCCAATACAGACACTTAAAACAGCAGTAAAATACAAAAACACCCTCAAAACAACTATGCAAACATCTGTAGCTTTGTCATTTCTCCCTTTTCTTCTAAAATCTGTTGTAGCACAACTTAATGAACCTAATTAACAATTACATAAATATTTTAAACATCTCTTTGAAGAGCTACCTGCCAAAACCAAGATGAGAATAAAAATGATACATGCATTCAATACCCTAAATAATTCTATCTTGTCAGTACAGTTAGTTTCTCATTTTCATGAATATTTACATTTTCCACATTGAAAACAACAAGGATTTAAGTTCTGGACCTTGGGAGAAAGGGAATGGTGTTCGCAGCTTGTGACACACTCAAGATCCTTACAAAAGACATAATTTACCTGCTGGTGAGTCCATTAAGAAGTAAATATATGGTTGGAATACTTCTGACACCCTCCACAACGTGGGCAAGTGGTACATCTTTTAGACACGTGACATGGCTAAGCTCCAAACATACTTGGCCAGAAAGCCATGAAGTGCTGAAGAGTTCTCAGATTTTGAAAACCTAATCTAATTACCTGAAATGATTTAGAGCTGAAGTAAAGATTAGCATTAGATAATCTTCCGCAGCATCTACAGTTAGTTTTGGGACATATTCTGTAAATTTTTACTTACGTAAACAATCCCTTTCTCAGCAGCTGGACATACGTCACACAGAGCTACTTAAGTGAGCAATCCTTAAACATATAACAGAATTCAAAAACTAGCAGTGGGTACTTACAGTTTTACTTTATTTTGGAAATCTCTAGTTTAACATTGTTTAAAGAAAGAAATTGATGTGAAATATTTAAAAACTATTATTTTTTTTTTTAGTAAAGACAGCAAGGTAAAACATAAAAATTATCTATAGCCAACAGTCTGGATATAGAAGATGAAGAAACTTAGTATCAGGAAAAACAGGAGCTTTCATTACCTAGTATAAAAAAATGACTCATGTACTTCTAACACAAGGAAAACATCTCAATGTATAATTATCTGTGTTTACAAACTGAGTAACCTACTTAGCATCTGCTGAGCATCTGAAAATAGATGCAAGATAACTTGATAAATGGGGAAAGCTGAGTGAAAAACTCCAGTGTCTGGAGTTAAGCATTAATTAAGAGGTTTTTTCCTGAGGTCTGTTGGGGATAGTTCCAGATTTCTGAACATCAGAGATGATAAAGTTACTGATTAACCCAAGATTCATGTGCTACAAAACAAAGTGAACTTAGTACTTTACGTAGAATTAAAAGAACTAGAAAACAATGTGCTTGTCACAGAAAACAACACATTTGTATATGTAAATTCATTATTTTTTCTTTATTAATAACTATTTATTCATACTAACAAGGATGCTAGCAGAATTAGGCCTCTACTGTGTCAGCAGTTGAACCAACGCACACTACGTTTAGGAAAAAAATGTTTTCTGTTGGCAATCTTCGGAGGAGAAACCAACAGCTCAAACTTTAGAACACATATATATACGCACACACACCTTTGTGCATATATATTTTTAACCTATCTTTTTATATGTGTGTATATAGCTACACACGGAATTTAAACATATGGTATACACAAAGAATTTAAAATATTTTTATAGAGACAGAGAACTTTCCCATTTCCACAAGCATTACCTCTTTGCCAGTTGGGAAAAGATTGGCACACGCCTAAGTTGAGACATTTGGCTTAGCACAAAGGGAAGACTGGCTGACTGATTCGTGTTTCCTCCACAGTCAACCCAGAGAGCCTAATAGAGGCTCTTCCATCCTTTTTAAGGAAACCCTCCGTATTGGTGGAAGAAAAGCAGCCAAGTAACTGATTTAAACTTGGTATTTACATTTGAGTGATGTGAAGATTCTCAGAGATAATGCCTAAGACTCAGCAGTATGTTCGACACTATGGAAAACAATCCTTCTTCTACAACTTATTTGCAGTACAACACACTGGGAAGTCTTGATTCCTCCGTAAGTCAAACGCAGAGCAAAGACAAAGTCTGGCTATATACCTTTGTATCAATCAGAACTCCTAAAAGGATCCTAGATATTTAGACAGTTTTGAGTGCCATAAAACCAACTCTTATAGAAGTCTAAGTTGCATGTTATTAAAAGATCTCTTGGCATAGAGTTTCAATATTGCACTCTTACTGAATTTAAAGATTTTCATTCTTTTCCCCACAGTATAATCTGTTTCAAGTACAAAAAGACAGTATCCCCAAGTCACTGAGAATTAGTCTTATACAAGAATTGTGGGATGTAACGTAAGGACATAATAAAATGCACCAGGCAAAAAGATTTATGGAGGAAAGGAGATGCTAGTTCTCACGTATCATTACCGAATCCATGTGACAGTGTTTTTGATCATAACAATGAAGTCAAACATACACACATAGCTGGTACATTAAAAAAGGGATATATAAACTCATTGCTTTAGCACAATTAATGGAGGCCTTGCTTCTCAGTTTACAGTAGATATAGTAGATAGGTGTATCTGCACAAGTTAATGAGCAAACAATATGCTCAGCTCAGGTATGAATTTATATCCAGACTAAAATCTTTTGCAGCATTAGCATCTCATCTATACCTGTATCTCTAACAGGGGTTACAAAGGCACAGAAGATGCTCTAATGATATAACACTGTTCCTTCAGACTGGTAATTTTTGGTAGGTAGATAAGTATTGCCTGGAAGTCTCATAGGACAAGAAGATTTCTTATCTACCTATTGAAGATTTGTTGTGTGGTTTGACAGTTATGGCCAGTCTATGTCAAAGAACTTTCTGTTCATTCCTAGAGACAAATCTCTGCCAGTATTTCACGTAGACCGACTTAACACTTTTTTACAGCAACATTCATGCATTTGAAATCCTTTTGTGGATGCTGTCTGCTTAACTTCACCTCTTCTGGAGCCTGTACTTAAGTGGTTTGGGTTCATGCATGTATCTCCAGCCACCTTCTAAGATATGGCATTGGGCCAAGTCTAATCCTTCCTGTGATTCAAAATGCAGAAAAAGAATTATCTTCTAACTTCAGAATAGTCTACAACTGAGTTTAATTGAATAATCATTGGCTCCAAAAAAAACACAGACAGTTCTAGCTCTTCTTCAAGTTCTTCAATTCCAGCTACCTGTTACAGTGGTGGATTTTCTTCTAGCATGACATGTATCAATATATGAGTACTTAAAAGCAAGTCTTGAATTGCCACTGGAAAAATGTAAAAGATTACAGTGGGAATGAGTCATGATAAAAGATTCAGAAATAGAATGCCTTGCCACAATGTACCCGACTATTATTTTCTGAAGCATTTCCAAAAATTGATAAACTGAAATCAAATAAATGTGTGTCAAATATTAACCAGGGATGCCTCAATAGACAGTCTGGTCAGTTGCCAGACTCTTGATTCATATTCACAGCTAAGTATAAGCCCATAGGAAGAAAGATACTTAAAGACATTTGGTTGTAAGCATTGACAGAGCCACAAACTTTGATTATCCCTTAGCTGCTCTACATGTACTATGCAGTAGTACACAGGAGCCCAGCGGGCAAAAAGGGACTGTATCAGCCTGAACTCCAAACTGAGAGGCAATATCAAACCAGGACTGGAGGGAACATAGAATCGTAAAATCATTAAGGTTGGAAAGGACCTTTAAGATCATCAAGTCCAACCATAAACCTAGCACAGCCAACTCCACCACCAAACCGTGTCCCTAAGCACCACATCTACATGTCTTTTAAACACCTCCAGGGATGGGGACTCCACCACTTCCCTGGGCAGCCCCTTCCAGTGCTTGACAATCCTTTCGGTGAAGAAATTCTTCCTAATATCCAATCTAAACCTGCACTGGTGCAACTTCAGGCCATTTCCTCTTGTCCTATCGCTGCTTACTTGGGAGAAGAGACCGACCCCCACCTGGCTACACTCTCCTGTCAGGTCATTGTAGAGAGCGATCAGGTCTCCCCTCAGCCTCCTCTTCTCCAGACCAAACCCCCCCAGCTCCCTCAGCCGCTCCCCATCAGACTTGTGCTCCAGGCCCTTCACCACCTTCGTTGCCCTTCTCTGGACTCGCTCCAGCACCTCAAGGGCTTTCTTGTCGTGAGGGGCCCAGAACTGAACACAGCACTCGAGGTGCGGCCTCACCAGCGCAGAGTACAGGGGGACAACGTAGCCAGCACAGCAGCCAGTGTCTGGACTGATGGCAGGAGGGCTCTGTCTAGGATGAAGTACTAACATAACCTCTGCGTGAGGTCCAACTTGGGTTAGATGAATCACATCTTATGACCATCACAGATTTTTGCACAATAGTTCTCTTGGGCCTTAATGTTCCAACTGCAGATAAACACATTCCCTTAAAAAAAAACAAACCAAAACAAAACAGTGCTTCTTTTCTTCTTCCTATGCTGTAACAGAAGTAACCTCCAGTGTCAGCTGGTATATGGAAGATTAAGTACAAGTAGCTACAGCATTTGGAGACCTGAAATTCAAGACAGAAAGATTAAACACAGCTGGCTTTTGAACATCAGAATCTCTTAATTCAAAGGGTCCAAACAAGAAATTTAGAAACTTAGCAGCCTGTGGACACCCAGAAGTTCTAAAGAGGTTCTAAGAAGATTTAATTTTTCCAAAGCAGGTCCCCAGTCCCAGAGAGTTGATTCTCAAGAATAATACAGGAAATTTGCTACTTCATAGACTCCATCTCTAAACCTAGCCTGGATTCCACACTCTTGAAGATTAGTCCTACCTACAACCATCTCACAATGCATGACAAGAAAGTGCAGAAATGTTTCGGCCAAATTCTGAAGCACCACTGTCCTGTCTACAGGATTATCAATAACAACTAATTGCAATGCAATTAGGAATAGATATTTAGGGATGCATATTATCTTCATTAAGCCATACTTTTTGGAACCAAGGAATATAGGAAAACAAAATGGCTTTTGTTGGGAAAGAAGAAAAGGCACAGTCCTACAATTGTTAGTGCATAGTTCTGATATAAACAATATCATGAAATTCAAGCAAAAGCAAGATCCATAAATATCCAAAGGAATCTGACTTGACTTGCTAGTTCTTCTACTGAGGAGGAAAGGTTTAAAGTTATGATGCAAGTGTCATTGGAAATCTACAGTACAGAGAAGTCAGAAACTAAAAGGTGAGGTCTGTTGGGCAATGCTATGTCATCAACATCAAATTCCACTGAATCACAGCTTCCAGTTGGCAGAAGTAAATAAATGCTTTTGCCCTGGGAAGATTTGGAAATACTTTCTGTTCAGAAGGGTTAGTGGTTGTCAATCTTTCTGTAAAAAAAACCAAACAAACAATTAATAACAATTTGTACCTTCGGATGTTAAAAATAAACACACAGTGTCTGTATGGCAAAGAGTCATATAGCCAGGAAAGTACCAAAACTTACCAAAGCCTGAAAGGAGTGTTGGAAATTACTAAAGTCCAAAAGAAAAGAAGTTTTTACTCATAGCTTTATGTTAGAGTAATTAAAAATCTGTAGTGAAACGAGTATCATTACTAGTAACAAGTAACCTGAGCACGATAAACATGGTAAGGATGTCCTTTAAAGGATAACGTATACTAATCGGAGCTGTGACCTTAGCACACTTACCATAACCTCTACGTTACATGACTGTACCACACTTACCGTAACCTTTACGTTACCGCATCGAGACTGCGCAACGCCAGCCACCACACCGCACGTGTACACGGTGCCACGCTGAAGACACGCGTGACAAGCAGTTACTTACGTCCCCAAACTCCTCACCTGGCCTCGGCTGACCGACGCAGCGTAGCTCACCCACCCAAGACCCGCACCCTCTGGCTCCGTCGGCCCCCAGCAACAACCCCCCG
>NW_009613205.1:0-3347 GCF_000690535.1 Cariama cristata | reverse complement strand
TGAACCAAATTCACACAAAACTAAATTTAAATAAATGAAGTAAAGAAATAAAAGCTATGAAAGAAAGTCCTGTGTGTTACATACTCCAGCCTAACACAACCCATTTAGAATTTGACTACATTTCACTCTGTTGGACAAAATTGGGCCTCATTTATACTAGTCATACTGGTCCTTCAAAAGCAAAAAGGTAAAATGAAAATAACTGAAGTATAAAATAAGCAAGAGTCAGAAACATAACGTGCCAGACTGAGGATCTGTGCCTGAGAAACAAAACACTGTTCTAATGACAGCAAGTCAAAAGACTTACTTCGATGCAGCCTTCACAACCTATCACTATTTTGGCATTCTGCTTTGCTGTACCTTGTCATCTATATGTATGACTGCCCACCACTGTGGAAAATGTGGGAGGAAAAGTTGACTTGTTCCTTGACAAAGGTCAAGACTTGACAGAGGTCAGTGGAGAACTGCAAAATGGGGGAATTACTCCTGTATTCCACACAGGAGAATAATTACAGTTCATGAGAGAAGGAAAAGGCATATTGGACAACAACATTCAGTTCAGACTAATCTTTAATTTACATCGATTTCATTTATCCAATGATATTAGTCTGTTTCAACTTTCACTCAGGAAAGTAATGGTCTGGCCAGAGGAGCTTATAGAATACAAAGGAGATTTACAAACAACAGACGGGTAACACAGTTACATTGGATTGTATTACGTGTGTCTTGCACTAAGGGAAGGAGCAGGAAAATGGGTCAGTTACATGTTGGTAACTTGTATTGCACGTCAATCTGTCTCCTCATATGTGTAACTGGAAACACTGTAAAGACAACACACTTCTCTAAAACACTTAATATGCATTCAGTAACTCCAAAGGCCCAAGTGGCACAGTTTGGGAACTAACGCTTTAGTCTACTTTGATTATTGTTAAATGTGTAGCTTCGATAGTATGGAACTGAGTGGAGGCTGCAATATCTACCCAAGAAGCTGGGTAAATACTCAAGTTGCTAACTGAGCTTATTGTTATTCCCAGGTGTGCTCACACTAGCAAATTTAAAGGTAACTTCTGTATATCCTAGATAGGACATATATGTCCTCAGACTGTAACAGGCATTTATACAAAACTTCATACAAATGTTAGAAAACCATTAAAAAGTAATACTGTGGACAAAAAGATCAACGGTTTTTATCCCTGTTTCTACTGAAATAGTACTTTCACATAAGCGATCTTTTTTTGTTTTTCATTAGTTACTGAAGATAAGCTGGGAAAAAGTCAGTGTGCCATGTGAAAGCTTTACATGTCCTCGCTAAAGTGCAGACTATTTGAAATTTCGAGGGTAGACTTACGTCAGTTCACACACGCTGATCACTAACACAGTGGACGTTTTTGGATTCAGAGATCCAACAGAATGTTAACAGAAGGCCTGATGAAGGACAATGAAAACCTGTCAGTCACCAGCAGCAGTGGTACCCTGGAAAATTAAACGCACTCATAGCTCTATCAATGGAACACTATTAGGAGGAGGGTTAAGCCTACACACAGAGCAGAAAACTAAACATTTGCTCTTTCGCTGTGAAGTCCGTCGCTGTAAATATTTTTAAATAGGTTCTTTCCCCATAGCAAAAGGATTTAGTGATTCAAAGAATGATGATTATCTGTGCTAAAATACTTTGCCAATGGCAATACTATGAATCTGCACATTAAATCTTCAGTGACATGTTGGCTCACACAAGTGAACAAGACAACAGTTTCCCTTGTCTGTGGAACCTAGTGAGTTTAAAAAAAAAAAAAAAAAAGACTGAGAGTGAAGTTGAAAAAGAAAATTGAAGAATTAATCACATCTGTAGGCCAGCTCTAGAGATTGATGTGAGGACAAGAAAAAGTATCAAACAGGAATACTCTATGGAGCTTTAAAAAGAGAATGCAACAGCTTCTTCAGAGACACCATCGTACTTAACTGCCCATCCCACTGTTGAACATGGCCTTTCATACATAATATTAAGGTTTTGGTTCTCTTTATAGGTTCAAAGCATTTCTTTCAGCTCAAACCACATGAAAAGTTGAATCATCTCCTACGCATTATTTAAAGATATGGGGAGTGCTACCACAGAGTGAGGGCAGACTAGTGAACATGGACAGATGAAATGTCAGGTGTTGATCACACCCCTTCTGAACGCAGGCCAGGAAAAGTACACAGCAAGCCAGTGTTCCCTGGGAAGGTATGCTATGAAATTGCAAAAATAGAAAGTTCTTGCTTCTGTGGGTAGTCTAGGGAATAAAAGTGGTTATAAAGGAATGTAACGGGTGTGGCAGCAGCTAACAAGCAGCAAGGTCACAACAGCTGTCTGGTCCAACTGCCTGCAGGTGGTTTGTGCGGAGAGCTCTAGCCTGACACAGGAAGAAACAAAGTTCAACTTTTATTTTGTCATGCCAATAGAGATTGATAGCCCTGTAAAAAGCAAAGCAGGCATTCCCTTCAAGAGACGACAGCAGCAGCATTTCCACCGACACCCGAAGGGCTGGATCAGCTTGTCAGGGTCAGCTGGTTCACCGACCTCAGCCATGAAGTTGACCCGTCAGAGTCCTAGAGCAGGCTGATAATCTCAGGAACCGTATCTCCTTACTGCTTCAGGGCACTCTAAATATTAGTAAATATCTTTACACATATTTTTTTATACTAGATACCACCTTGTAGTCTGTTCTACTTTAAATGAATTATGTGTAAAATAATAACACAAGCAGCAGGATATTTAATGGGGTAATTTCCAGCTAGTTCTTAGTCATATGTGGGTTCATTTTTCTTGACTAGGAAGAATGTGAAATGAATTATCTACCCATCCATCGGCACAAAGTAATCGCATACTATGAGAAGAGATTGATCTCCATTAGGACTAAATATAAAAGACCTCCAGTTCATTACAAAAGGCTTATAATCAAGTCACTGCATTGTAGCATGGTTCATTTTACTATGTCCTAAAATTATTCAAATAGTTAAGTAAATCCAGAATCTGCCAGTGCATGCCCAAAAATGACCAGAGAGATACAGGAAACTGAGATCATCATATCACATGAAATGCTGAATTACTACTGTTGACAATCATCTCCTCCCTGCCCAAAAATCAATCCTTGTATACGAGTGCTGAATTAGGGAACAAAATACACATTACTTCAGTTTGGCTGTAAATTCTCCAGCACTCCTGTTAACTCAGATCCTATTTAAAGCTGTCACGCATCCAGAGAGGTTAATACGATGTTTTAGAGAAGATTTATCTAATTTCAAATATTGCACACCATTATAAACCCATATAATGAAACAGGGATAGAATCATTTGGGCTGGAAGGGAC
>NW_009613204.1:0-5913 GCF_000690535.1 Cariama cristata | reverse complement strand
GCTCCTGCGAGGGAAGGGACACAAGCCCAGTTTACATGCACTTGGACTCCTGCCTGACCCGTATGCTGGGCTTGAACGGGTGTTTTGAAACCTTTGCTGAACCTCGCCTGCAACTGAAGCAGAAGTTAGTTATTGCATGTACCTGTTCAGAAAACGAACGGCTCCTGCCACAGGAGCCTGTGCCGAAGAAGGCTCGCTCATGCTTCCCAGGTGCCGCAGGGCGGCCTCCCCGCCCCCTGTTTCTCATCGTGCCACCCGCCCTGCCTGGGCAGCACAGGCCGCTGCCTTTGCTTGGTGCCATGGGCTCTGCAATTAGCCCTAACGGGCTGTGGCCCCAGTGCATGGCCTTCCCACAGCTGCCAAGGAACAGCTCTGGGTGAGCCACGTCCAGTTGTGACTCCCGCAATGGAGAGCCCTCGCCAGCCCAGCCCCGGCTGCCCCGCCATCCTGCTGCTGTGCACCAGCATGCAGACACAATGTTTCTGAATGTCTTTTATCTCCAGACGCGCAGGTTTGAGTCAAGCAGAGTTGGCTGTAAATCGACTAAGGGAGCTTGGAGTCCTGCCCTGGGACCTCGTTTCCCACTCCTTCTCACAGTGTGAAGGCTGCTCTTGTGCTACCCGCAGCAGCACAGTGCTAAGGCCGTCCATCACCTCCACCCTACGTGCTGTATTTACGGAGCTGGGACACCCCGTGGCACTGTGTGGGTGTTTCAGCTCTCAGAGGAATGGAAGTCAGATGCTGACATTTTTCCCAAGCTGATTTCCAACACTTTGGGCTTAACCCTGTCAAGTTTTCCATTTCCATTTTTAAAATACTATGTTCTCAAGCGTGAAGTAATCGTGGGATACTGAAACAATTCCTCTCTTACTGGCCTGAACTGAAACAAATCCAACCCCAGCTAAACCCAAACCTGCTCCAAACAGAAATAAGGTCCTGTTTTGACTTCGATGGATCTTCAGACCTCTTGGATCTTTGCCTGATCTAGCTTAGCTTAGAATTTACTGAACTTCTATGTGCAGCTGCTTTACAATATTGAAGTATAAACCAAAATACATATGAAGCACATTGATTCTTAATCTAAAGCAGCATTGAGGGTTTTTTTTGGTTATAAACAAATATCCAGTACTCCGTATCGTTCTAAAAAGTCTGCTTAAATCCAGCCAAAAGGAAGATATGCCACATACATTCCAGAAGGATGGTAAAATTATTTATTTTTTCATTAGTTTACATATACAGTGATGACATTTGGCTAGAAAAATGCCTGTATTGTAGTAAGAGATATTCAAGCAACTACAAACTGTCAATAAATACATTAAAAACATACTGTATGCTGATGTAGAAATACCCTACGCTCTTTAGGTTACTTACCCAACACAATATTATTGAAAAGTTTTTTGGTGTTTTTCATGCAACGTCAAAATTCTTCCTGACAATTCATGCCATACAACACTTTTTTCTTTATTAGGAATGAGATGAAATTTAAAATCCTGTTTACAAGTAGTAGAAATTGCTGAAAGTTTTAACATAAATCTCTCAATTGTTGTAATAAAAAGAACCAATTTAAAGAAGGTTGTCTTTAAAAAAATTAATTTTCTGAACTAATTCTTTATAAAACAGGCAGTATTTCAAAAGGGGTGTTTCCATCACCCAGGATGAATAATTTGTGCTTCAAAATTTTAAAAGGAATATTCGTGGCAAAAGCCTAAACCCAACTGGTAGGTAGAGGAGAGATTGCAGTACGGACTGGCTAAAACCAAACATGCTTTCAAAATCTGTCCAGGAACACAGTAAACACTTATCCACATCACTATGCCATCATCTACTCTAACAATTAGAAATGGAGTTTTAATAATACTTAGCTCTTTTCATGCTCAAAATTCTTCACAAACATTTAAATAACCCTAACGCTTCTGCAAGTATTATTATCCCCATTTTACGCTTGGGGTGGTGGAGGCGGAGAGGGCTGGGAATTTGCCAGGATACAGACCACATCCTTTCCGTCTTGCCTCCTTTGATTGTCCGAGTTCTTTATCACTTTCTGTATTTTACAGTCAACATACTGGAGAGTTCCAGGAAACACAGGTGGTACATTTCCATCAGTTATTAGTGGTTATTATGCAAGTTGTGCCACTTTGAATGTTACATGACAAATATTAAAGTAATAATCAACATGAAGTCCACATCCGAGGCTCAGGATTGATGTCCTAGAATGCCACACCATTTTCAAACCAAGCTTGCTCTTTCTGTAACAAAGTGTTGGGGACATGAGGCCTAATTCTCTCTGTTATACAGCCAAAAATGACTCTTAAAGTCAGTCATGGCGGTACAAAAGAATAAAATCCATTCCTTACCATCTGTCCCTGGGAGCACGGAAAGCCCTTGCAGTGGCCCAGTACATCCTGACATACAACAAAAAGGACATGTAGATCAAAACAAAGATTTCAGATGTGCTAACCCACCATGAGATACAGATAACTAAGGTCTCTTCCCCTCTGCCCCCAAATTCGAAAATATTTGTGTCTGAATTATGTCCTAGAAACCCTGTGGAAAAGTAAATATCTAGCAATGAGATTGCAGATACAAAATATGGTATTTTGCCTTCATCATAGTATCAGTCCCCAAATCGTATTATTTCAGTTGATATCAACATCCTGCACAGAAAGGGCATTTTTCATTTTGCCACATTTGCCCTCTTGAATTTTCTACCTTATACCTTGCAGTCTGTGCCCTGTTTTGATTTTTATTCTGCCTAGTTTACTCTAAACCCAGCTTGGTTTCTTGCTGCCTCTGACAAGCTCTGGGTTTGCTCTGCCAGTGGACTGCAGGAGCAATGGATAACGTTGCAGTGTTTCACTACCTGATCTGTGAGAGATGAGCGACACAAAATTCTGTCACTTGTAATAACAAAATGACCGAGTGTGCAAAATTACATCCCTCTTACAGGCACCCAAAAGGCTTTAAAAAGGCACGTGTATTCTTTGTCACTTGTTCCTCAGTGCCCGATCTTGGTGGTTTTAGTGCATCTCCAATAAACCCCATACAGTGCACACATTCCCTTGCAGTATGGAAGGAACTTGGAATAAAAATTAAGATCTTCAGATACACTTCATAGTGAGCAGCTGTTGCTCAGTAGCTGTCTTGCTCTTTAACAAACACTAGAGCTGAACACGGGTTCTTACAGCAACCTCACTCCCTAATCTGTTTTCCCCCTTCCTTCCCAAACATCCAAATTTCTAGCAGAGGGGAACAGTGCAGGTTACGTGGGCTTTTTCCCGAGCAGATATCCAAAGCTCTTCCTGCCTTTTGGAGAGCTGGTAGGCCAGAAAACCTCTCTTTTGCACAGATGTGGGAGCAAAAGTACAGGAGTTTTGCCCCTCTTCTTCCAGCAGTGCAGCCAAGAGCTGGCCGAGTACCCCGCTTCTGGCCGTGTCCTGAGAGGTGCGAAGCGCCTGTGGCTTCTTTTGACCTCAGATGGGGTCTGTGAATGTTTACCACCAACGGAAATCAGTTCCAAGGCACTAGGCAGGAATGGAAAGGACATAACAAAGCTATTGTGACCTGGGTTATTCTATACAGCTGAAATACCAGGCTAGAAAAGTAAGAGGCATTGGCATCTTCCTCTGGGCTTTCTGGAAAAAACAATTAAAACAAACAAAAAAAAAGATGCAAGATCCCAGGCAAATGTTTTCCCTGCCTAACTGAAGCCATTGTCCCTGCTTCAAAAATCCAGGAAATGTAGGGATCAAAATACATTGATTCAAATGTGCTAATGTTTCAGATGGGTGAAATGCACTGGCACACTTGGGCATGGCTTCAGTTCTGTGTGAGGGACAGGAGCCCACAGGCCTGCTTGGGCTCCAGGGGACTTACTGGAGGAGTTTCATCTCCAAACGCCAGTCTGGTGATGAGAGCTAAGCATTCCCCCCAGCCTGGACCGACCCAAGCCTGGATTGAATGCATGTTCACATCAAACTGGACTTCTAGCTGCCTTAAAAATGCAGTCTTGAAAAAAAGGTTCAGGAAAGGAAAGGCTGATGCTTTGGCAATTCATTATCTGTCATGCAGTCCAAAAGCCTCGGAACATTATCAGTAGCTTGACTAGTGGCAATTCACTATTGCATGGCTGGTAATCACCAAGAAAGCATTTCTTAATGGTTAAAGCAGTCACATTGATCGGGCACGCTTTTCACAATTCCTCCAGATCGGTTAAATCCACAACCACTTTCAAAAACAGAGTGTCATCTCTGATGTAGGTGTTCTTTGTGTTCTCCAAGACCGTGTGTGGCACGAAGCGTGGACATCCGGAGGCGATATTCATTTCTCCATCCGGTCTTTTGAAACTGCTGCTGTTGGGGTCAGCTCTAAAGACTTCCACGATGTGATTTTTTTTGCCACTTTGGTCCAAAAGCATAAGTGTAACTTTTTGCTTGAAAGGCCACAGCAGCAGCGAGTCAAACTCCCCTCTCATCACTACGAAGTAGAGAGAGACGTGTGTTCCCTTTCCTGAGCCATCCCCGTTCAGGTAGGCTCTTGCGCATAACCTGTACCCGCAGCGGCTGGTGTAAAAGGGCTGGCTGAATATGGAAAGGACACGGCCTTCCACCGCTTCTTTTTTCTTCATCTTGTAGTCTGTGATTTTCCAGATTAATTTCCCATTGTAGCACGTGCCTTCCAAAAGCTTAAATCGTTCTTCGTTTTTATTGAGCTGTGCTTTGTGAATATTGATCTGGAGATCGTGTTTGCTGGACTGACCTTCCAAAACAACTGAGGAGGGGGGGAAAAAAAATAATAGAAAAACATTTGGTAAAATAAAACTGTCAGAGCACTGGATACCAGACTCAAACTGGCAAAACTGAACTACTCAAGCATAAGTACGGGCTGTGAACTACTGTTACTACGGTTGTTAATTTTTCTAAATTGTAATTGCAGCTGGTAGTTGAATAGGGAAAACTGGTAACTACAAACCAGATTTAATGCCCTGCTATGGATAGTACCACTGCCTCCATCACAGTGTGTCAGCCTTAGCAAGGCCAGCTCTCTAGCCCTGCAGTGCCACAGGAATCAGGGAGACACTGTGGAGTAGGGGAAGGTGGGAGGATGCAGCACACACCTCCACGGGTTGGTCTTAGAAAGGAAGAAGAGGAAAGCCCTTTCTAGTGAAGAGCTGCAATTGACTGACCGTAGCACCAGAGCCTTTACTTAACCACCAGTAAATCAGCAAAACACCCACAGCCATGCCAAAAAGAACCAACAGTCCCAACATACCCAAGCGCTGATCGTATGTCTCCATCATAGCAATCTTCTGTTTTACATTTTCAATTGTGTCAAACAGGGGTCGCAAGTCTAATTTACTTTGCTGCTGGTTTGCCATCTGTATTAGCTGTTTCACTTGCGATTCCAGGCGCGCAGACTTATCCAGGTGACTGGCCAGAGCCTTCCCAGTTCACGTCATTGGAAGAGGGTGGGAAGTGGAGACAAGAGACATCCATAAAATCAGCCATTTCATTTGAAATAAGATAAAGAAGTCTTTAGCATGTCAGCATATCAACTATATGGTGCATTCCAAGTGTTCTCCTGGCTTAGGAATGTATCTCAGTGCTCCTTCATGATTAATTCAGCACATTTACTGACTACGAAGCCATCCGTCATTCAGACCCATTCACACTGCATCACTTCATTCAACTGATTATTCAAATTTACACCTATGTATTTGCCATGGGTATCTGGCCATGAGGATTTGTACAGTGCTCTTTGCCCAGATCAGATATCCAAACTTGTTTATTGGTTAAAATGAAAAGACAATACTGTATCGTAAAAAACACCAAGAAGGGCTTGTCAACCATCTGAGAGATTTGTTATTGCCCTGCTATTAATCATCATCATCACAGAATGGTTTGAGTTGGAAGGGAC